>NC_069503.1:871338097-871538097 GCF_027579735.1 Bombina bombina | reverse complement strand
ACCTTTTAGGGGCGGCCTGGGAAAATTGGGAGAGACTCATTTGGGGCCTACAAGTCAATTGACGAGAGGGATAATACAGCATTTTCTTCAGCTCTAGACTCCTGTCACTAATTGCCTTAATGTGAGAACAGAGAAGAGGAGCAAGGCAATAAACCTTCACAGCATGTAACTCCAATTTTTATTTGGACAATAGCAGGCATGTGCATAATTAGCTAACTTCTAAGCCAAATCCTGAGAATTAAAAGCGAACCAGATTCCTTGTATTACACTCACAAGTTCCCCACCCCATTGTTTCTTATTACACTTCCTGAAACAAGACAGCATGAAAAATAAGTCTCAAACCGTTAAGGAGTGCCTTTCTAGGTCACAAATGAAACAGAAAAGCACGGACAAAAATAGCCCAGCTAAAGCCATTAGCCCGTCAGCGAGCAACTTAAGGGACCCCGAGGTCACTCACCCAGAAGATCCCAACAGAGATTTATTGTCTCAGATTAAATCTTTGTTCCAAGAAGAATTTAAAACAGCTATGCAAGAGATTAGACAAGATATCAAAGAAATAGGTGGAAGAACAGCAGAAATTGAGGAGAGGCTTGACACTATGGCTGAAGAAATCCCAGTTATCAAAAGCTCTATTCAGGACAATACATCCTACATAACTAAACTGGAGGACCAGCTTGAAGACCTTGAAAACAGGTCACGCAGATCCAACCTGCGAATCAGGGATCTCCCTGAATCTTATAAAGACCTCGAAGCAACTATGACAGACCTGTTTCAACAGCTAGTGCCCGACCTTGACTTGCACCTATTTTTAATGGACAGAGTACACAGAGCCCTCACAAGGCCCCAGCAAAATATAAATAGGGACGTAATTCTTAAGATGCATTACTACCATGTGAAAGAGCTCATCATGAAAGCTGCCAGAGAAAAAAAATGCATTGAGTTCGAAGGTAATAACATACAGATTTTTTCAGACCTTGCTCCCATTACCTTAAGGAAGAGAAGAAACTTGAAACCTATAACCACAGCCCTCACCAAGGAACACATCAAATACAGGTGGAATTTCCCCTTTAAACTGACTTTTTCCTATCATAACAACAACTACGCATGCTCCACCCTGGAGGAAGGAAAAGCCATACTTGACCGACTAAAAATTCAGACAGACCTCCAAACATCACCCAATATTCCGGAAACCCAGAAGAAATCTATCCAAAGAGAATGGATTCCAGTGGGGAAAAATAGCAAAGCAAAGAGACAGAAAACGAAGCTGAGCAGCACTACTCAGGAAGCTCACCCTACCGATGATGAGGACTCTTCCACTTGATTAAGAGGTTTAATATACAGACTTCCAAGTTTCTGAAAGTTAACAGTTTCACCCTGTTCTTTTTTTCTATTTACAGCTCTAGTGTTTTAAAGTTACCTAATAATTAACGGAAGAGATTATCTCCTCCGGTGCTGGACTGATAGCACCATTTCTGATTATAGTCCATCTCGCAGTCCAAATTGTTGACACCACTCTGATGGCTGGACTAAATCTTGAAAATAAAAAATATGCTTAAATTCTCAGGATCTTACCCTTTCCCTTCAATCCCTATGCCTCCCCTCCATGCCCTCCCCCTCCCCTTACCTTCCCTTAATTTTTCCTGTCCCTATCCAACTACAAAGAATTGCACATGTTCACAGTAAAGAATATAGGTTTATTTGTCACATAATGATTACTCCTGTTCACCTGTTTGATATAAGTCTTACCATTGCTCAACTTGTCTTTACATGCTTTTTTGTCTTTACTGAAATTTTTGAAATTTGCTCTCTCATTCCTAGGTATCTTTCATTGCCATATATTAAACTGTGCCTTCCCTTCGCTCGCAAAATAGATTTAGTACACTCTCCGAATGAGGAGACAACATGTGGGATGGTCCGCACTGCTCTCCCCCAGAAGTCCAGGTTATGGGTTCCTCGAATATATGATCACAGGTACCGGTTAAGCTACCCCCCCCCACATACCCACATCATGTCAATAAACATTATCTCACATAATGTTAGAGGCTTAAATTCAGATGTCAAGAGGAAGAAAGCAATTCTAGAATATAAAGCTCTAAATGCACACATAGTAATGTTGCAGGAAACACACTTCACACCTAAATTCACTCCCAAATACTGGGATAAAGCTTTCCCCACCCAATACCACGCGATAGGACCTAAAAAAAAATGTGGGGTCTCAATACTAATTCACTCCACTTTAAACTTTCATGAAGAATCGGTTGTAAAGGATAGGGAGGGAAGATTCTTAATAATAAAGGGAACGATTCAAAACACCCCTGTCCTCATAGTCAACATATACGCCCCAAATGACCATCAGGTAAATTTTATCTCCAAATTAAGCAAACATCTCACACTGTGGAAAAGACATAAAATGATTATAGGAGGGGATTTCAACTGCACCATGAATGATAAAGTAGACAGATCAAATCAAGCCTTTTCACAAAATATCTCGCCCAAAAAGAAGAGTAGAGTCATGTTGGACTTCACCACAGACCATAACCTGATTGACAGTTGGCGATCATTGAACCAGAATGTCAGAGATTACACATATTACTCACCAGCACACACAACACATTCTAGAATAGACTACATCCTCATCAGTCAAATTCTAATGCCTCTGCTAACCAGAGCCACAATTAAAAATTGCTCATGGTCTGACCACTCTATTGTAACAGTGACTCTGGCAGGAATGCTTAACCCACTTAGATGTAAAACTTGGACCTATGACCCCATTTTGCTCCAGGATAGTGTGATTTTAGATAAGGTACAACAGCAAGTGAGGGAATTTATTGAACTTAACGCTGGCTCTACTGATAATCCAATCCTCGAGTGGGGAGCCTTGAAAGCATATATTAGAGGGATTTTGATTGCAGAATCAGCCAAGCAACGTAAACTCACAGAAGCTACCAAAACAAAACTAAGATTAGAAGCAAATGCGTTGAGACTACAACTTAGCACACACCCTACAAAAACCATAGCTAAACAATTAAAAACAATAAATGAGGAATTAGATAATCTCCTAAATAAAGAGGCACTTAGATCAATAAAGGTAATTGACACCCAATACTACATCTACGGAAACAAGCCAGATAAAATGCTTGCTAATAAACTGAAGGAAATAACTAGAACCACTACAATCCCCCAGCTGCAAACACCAGACAACAAAACCACCAATGATCCCCAAGCCATAGCGAACTTATTTGCTGACTACTACAGCAGGTTATACAATTTAAAGACCAGCAATACACAAAAGGACATGACCACAGAATTAATAAACTTTTTAGGAGACAGTCCCTTCCCAACCATTACCGAAGAAGATCGTGATTCCCTAAATAGACCCATAACCCATGAGGAAATAAAATTTAGTATTAAAAACCTCAAAGGCTCAAAAGCCCCAGGACCTGATGGTTACTCTGGTCTCTTCTATAAAACCCTGCAACCCTTCTTAGTCCCACAACTGGCCAAGGTGTTTAATTCAATGCTTCAGGGGAAGGAAATACCTAAGGAACTACTAATGGCGAGAATCTCAGTTATACCTAAACCAGGGAAAAATAAAAACCATTGTCAAAATTATAGGCCCATCTCATTAATTAATCAAGATATTAAACTATTCACCAAAATTTTAGCAAATCGTCTCAACCCCCTCCTCATTAAAATAATACACCCCGATCAAGTGGGGTTTATCATGCAAAGGGAAGCTCCAGATAACACAAGAAAAATAATAGACTTAATCAATATAGCCACAGTTAAGGGAACGCCTTCTCTGTTCCTTTCTCTGGATGCAGAGAAGGCGTTCGATAGGATTGATTGGGACTTTATGTTTGCAGTACTGGGCAGGGCGGGAATCAAGGGTCCTTTCGCTGATGCATTGAAATCACTGTATTCGTGCCCCACTGCATATGTCAAACTCTCCGGGTACCAGTCCCACTCAATACACATCAATAATGGCACACGTCAGGGGTGCCCACTTTCCCCACTGCTATTTGCGTTAAGTATAGAACCCTTAGCAATCAAAATACGAGACAACCGAGACATTTCTGGAATCACAGTAGGACAGTCTGACCACAAAATTTCGTTATTTGCGGATGACGTAATACTTACATTGACCAAACCACTGCTCTCCCTACCCCCAGTATATGACTTAATACAGCATTTTGGACGCATTTCCGGCTACAAAATAAACGAGAGTAAATGCGAAGCATTCGGCATTAATTTGCCTCAGCACACCCAAAAATTAATGAAACTAAATTTTTCATTTAGCTGGCCAAAAAAGTCCATCAAATACCTTGGAATTAATCTATCCAGCAATATACATTCCCTTTATCACCTAAATTATTCACCAATATTTTCATATGCTAGAGAGCTGTTAGCGAAGTGGATGAAACTGAAACTATCCCTATATGGCAGAATTATATCTATAAAGATGTCTTTACTTCCCAAACTACTGTACTTATTCCGCTCTCTCCCAATAACACTACCACTCACAGAACTGCACAAACTTCAGAAGGACATTCTTCATTTTATATGGCAGGGCAAAAGGGCAAGGATTAATAAAAAAATTATGTGCACTGACAGGAAGGGGGGAGGGGTGGGATTACCAAACCTAATCCCATACTATTATTCAGCCCGTATGGCGCAAACCTTAAAGTGGTTCATCACCAGTAACATACCACAATGGGTCCATATTGAATCTAAGGTCCTAAACATTTTCCCAATATCTAACTTATTATGGACTCCACATAACACTACGACACATAAAAAATATGAATACATCGCAATTCAACATACTATATACATATGGAAAAAACTAAATTTAAAATTTCCTCTACTCAGTAAAAAATCAAAAATAACCCCTCTGATAACTCCACATTCTCTTATTGATACAGCTACACAACAGAAATGGAGCAACAGGGGGTTATATAGGATAGCAGATGCATATAAAGAAGGGTCACTGATGACCTATGATCAATACCAAGCCCTTGACCCTGAGGATAAACATATTTGGTACCATTACCTACAATTGAAATCTAGGGTTCAACAGATAATGGGTAATGAAAAATCTCCACCCTGCACTACACTTGAAACATTAGGTCTATCGACCCATCATATAAGGGGAGGCATCTCAACCCTATACAAAATCCTCAACCGGCCACCGACAGCTGAAAAATCTCACCTCATGTTAAAATGGGAACAGGACACGGGGAAAACGTGGTCAATCGAACAGTGGACGGAAAATCTCAGGGGTGGGTTATCATTCTCACAAAACGCAACACTCAAGGAAAATTATATCAAAGTGGCCTTTAGGTGGTACCTTTATCCGGCTAGATCGGGAGGGGGGACTGACCCACTAACTAAACTGTGTTACAGAGGGTGTGGAGAAACAGGGACCTACTCCCACATGTGGTGGAGTTGTAGACACGCAAAAGAAATCTGGGATCATACCTCTAACCTCATTAGCGAGATCTTCCAGAAGAGGGTTACTTTAACTATGGAACAGGCCTTACTCCACTTCCCGATTGGGGAATTCACCAAACATAACAACAGACTAATTATGTGGATTTGCACTATAGTTAGGCTGAGTGTAGCCCAATTTTGGAAAAGTACCCCACCCAGTTTTGATAGGGTAAAGCAAAAAATATCTTACCACTTTGAGAAAGCAACTGCAGTAGCTGAAACCCTAAATAATAGGGACGCATACTTGTTGCAATGGGAACCATACATTCACTACCATGAGGCCTCTAGAAGGGGGGGGAGAGCAGGACATGCGGAAAGGCAGATCATGCCATAAATAGAGAGCAATAAAAGACATAAAAATGTTTTTCTTTTTATTTTTCTTTTATTTTTATTTTCATATTTAACTACTTTACAAGTAAGAGTTGAGCATAAGTAATGTTGGATTTATTAGACTATTATTTTTTTTGTTTTATGTATGTATGTACAAAAACCTAAATAAAAATATTTCAAAATAATATAATGTTAGAAAATGTATGTAAACTGTAAACATGATTGTACTAATCTTCTATTGTGTCCTTAGGTGTGTATTTTTACTTATTACTTTTATTATGATCCCGAGGGAAGTCTAACCAGATGTGGACCCATTGCTCGGTGTGCCTGGAGGGATATGACTGCACCTCACTGACGAAGCCCACACTAGGCCAAAACCATTTCTCTCCTTCAGAGAGGGATTGCCTGGTATTTCTGGACTGGACTGCACTGTGTAGTCAGGGTCAGACTGATATACTACAGGAAAGTTAATCTCTGTGAAAAGCACATGATGAGCAAAAAGAGGCTGCTCCTAGGGTGGTAACTAGTCATAGAACAAGCTATTATGCTATTGTTCGTTCCCAGTTTGAGTGCTACTCTCTTTTTATTTGTGTATTTTTACTCATTTTAAGATTGTGATTGGACGTTTGCAATATTAATATTTGCATCATCTTGAGAACACACATTCATGATCATAATATCCATATTTTCCAATATTGCGATCGCATTTTCGCCTTTCCATGTTTTATAATATTGCGATCGCACAGATGCAATCGTGTTTTACTTATAATATTGTGTTTGCCCTTTAGCAAACCTGTTGTATATTAATATATATTTATATCTATAGATATATATTATTAATAAATATTAATATTAATAAACACGCTTTAAAACAGCCCCCACCACCGCCTCAGTGGCGATGTTGGCAGACTATTGCTGAAGTTAAGATCCCCATTATGTCCTATTGGATACACATTGCCACTCGTCAGTACAACGAGGTTCAGCCCACTTTTTAAAAATATATCGACAGACCAAAGAGAATTTGCCTGTTTTGGTTTGCTGGGCTCGCAGTCCGTCGATCTGTTGATATATTTTTAAAAAGTCGGCTGAACCTTGTTGTGCTAATGTGTGTCAATGTTTTGAATATCGGGACCTGAAAAGAAGGGGCCGATTTATCAAGGGCCGAATGGCCCCTGATGCCCCTGTTTCCGCGCGTCTTAAGACCGCTGCTCCTTAATTGGTCCGCCACCTCTGAGGCTGCGGACATCAAGCCGCCTGATCCTTTACGTTCAGGCTGATTGACACCCCCTGCTAGCAGCTGATTTGGCGTGAATCTGCAGGTAGTGGCATTGCACAAGCAGTTCACTTGAACTGCTTGTGCAATGTTAAATGCTGACAGCGTATGCTGTCAGCATTCAGCGATGTTTGGTGGACATGATACGCACCAGACAAACAAATTTCTTTAAATAAAAGATGTCGTTTTATTTGGCTCAAAAATAGCCAAATAAAACGACATCTTTTATTTAAAGAAATTCGTGTTTTTCTTTCCAAACCATTCGTGGAGCCATTTGTGGAACCGTTATTCTAATGCCATTCTGTGAATATTCTACACTTATTTACAAGGTGTTTGGAAACATTACGCCAATGTGAAATTCTCTAAACAGATAGACACAGCTCTTTTGGAGGAATCGTGGAACACAGAGAGGAAGCCTCTGAAAACCCCTATGACCCAGCGCCCCTTTCTAAAACCTATACCGATTTAACAGCCATTAAGACCTATTTATCAAGCCGCCAACCGCAAATATGCTGGAATTCCGCAGTGTAATTGGGGCGAGCCTGATTCGCCTCATTTATCAAAGCCTACAGACCGGCAAAAGTTGAAATTTGTGACATAACATACGATCTGCCGGTCTTCGTCCGATACAGATCGATGCTTACGTCATTACAGATGTTCTGAATGCAAATTCAGCACTATCTGACTACTTTTGCTAGTTATCAAATATCTACCAGGTATGCTCGCCACTATTCCGGCCCAGCGTACCTGCTTTTCAATCCTCCACCCTGGAGGCAGCGGATGCCATAGGAATCAATGGGAGTCTGAAAGCAGCGAAAGCTCATGTTTGCTGCTGCCCGATAACCTATTGGTTCCTATGGGAGAATAAAAGTTATGTTTACACCTAACACCCTAACATATACCCCGATCAGCCAATAGGATTGAGCTTGCATTCTATTGGCTATTCCAATCAGCCAATAGATTGCAAGCTCAATCCTATTGGCTGATTGGATCAGCCAATAGGATGAAAGCTCAATCCTATTGGCTGATTGCAACAGCCAATAGGATTTTTTCAACCTTAATTCCGATTGGCTGATAGAAATCTATCAGCCAATCGGAATCTAAGGGACGCCATCTTGGATGACGTCATTTAAAGGAACCTTCATTCGGAAGAAGACGTCGAAAGAAGAGGATGCTCCACGCTGGATGTCTTGAAGATGGAACCACTCCGCGCCGGATGGATGAAGATAGAAGATGCCGTCTGGATGAAGACTTCTGCTGGCTTGGATGAAGACTTCGGCCCGCTTCGATGAAGACTTCTGCCGCTTCGTTGAGGATGGATGTTGGGTCTTCAGAAACTGTAAGTGGATCTTCGGGGGTTAATGTTAGGTTTTTTTAAGGGTTTATTGGGTGGGTTTTAATTTTAGCTTAGGGTTTGGTCAAGGAAAAAGAGCTAAATGCCCTTTTAAGGGCAATGCCCATACAAATGCCCTTTTCAGGGCAATGGGGAGCTTAGTTTTTTTAGATTAGGTTTATATTTGGGGGGGTATTTGTATTTTTATTTACAGGTAAAAGAGCTGATTTCTTTGGGGCAATGCCCTGCAAAAGGCCCTTTTAAGGACTATTGGTAGTTTATTGTAGGCTAGGTTTTTTTTTATTTTGGGGGGGCTTTTTTATTTTCATAGCGCTCTTAGATTAGGTGTAATTAGTTTAAATATTTGATAGTTTATTTTTTATTTTGTGTAACAATTGCCTAGATTTAGAGTTTTGTCGGTAAAGACCCGCGGTGCTAACGAGGCCTTTTTTTCAAGCGCACCCTTAAGACAACGCTGGTATTTAGAGTTGTCTGAATGGCTGCGTTAGCCTCAGAAAAGGGAGCATGGAGCATAATTTAGCTCCACTTCAACCCTCAATACCAGCGTTGCCTACGGTAGCGGTAAGCTGGAAAAACGTGCTTGTGCACGATATCCCCATAGGAAACAATGGGGCTGAGCTGGCTGAAAAAAAACCTAACACCTGCAAAAATGCCGCATTCAGCTCCTAACGCAGCCCCATTGTTTCCTATGGGGAAATATTCTCTAAGTCTACACCTAACACCCTAACATGAACCCCGAGTCTAAACACCCCTAACCTTACACTTATTAACCCCTAATCTGATGCCCCCACTATCTCTGAGACCTGCATTATATTATTAACCCCTAATCTGCCGCTCCGGACACCGCCGCAACCTACATTATATCTATGAACCCCTAATCTACTGCCCCTAACATCGCTGACACCTATATTATATTTATTACCCCCTAATCTGCCCCCCCCCCAACCGTCGCCACCACCTACCTACACTTATTAACCCCTAATCTGCCGACCGGACCTCGCCGCCACTATAATAAATGTATTAACCCCTAAACCGCCGCACTCCCGCCTCGCAAACACTATAATAAATTGTATTAACCCCTAATCTGCCCTCCCTAACATCGCCGCCACCTACCTACAAATATTAACACCTAATCTCCCGCCCTCAACGTTGACGCTACTATAATAAATGTATTAACCCCTAAACCTAAGTCTAACCCTAACCCTAACACCCCCTAACTTAAATATCATTTAAATAAAATGAACTAAATTTACGATAATTAAATAAATTATTCCTATTTAAAACTAAATACTTACCTATAAAATAAACCCTAATATAGCTACAATATAAATAATAGTTACATTGTAGCTATTTTAGGATTTATATTTATTTTACAGGCAAGTTTGTATTTATTTTAACTAGGTACAATAGCTATTAAATAGTTAATAACTATTTAATAGCTACCTAGTTAAAATAATTACAAAATTACCTGTAAAATAAATCCTAACCTAAGTTACAATTAAACCTAACACTACACTATCAATAAATTAATTAAATAAATTACCTACAATTAGCTAAAACTAAAATACAATTAAATAAACTAATCTATAATACAAAAAAAACCCCACTAAATTACAGAAAATAAAATTTTTTTACAAGAAGTTTAAACTAATTACACCTAATCTAAGCCCCCTAATAAAATAAAAAAGCCCCCCAAAATAATAAAATGCCCTACACTATTCTAAATTAAAAAGTAACCAGCTCTTTTACCAGCCCTTAAAATGGCCTTTTGCGGGGCATTGCCCCAAAGTAATCAGCTCTTTACCTGTAAATAAAAATACAATACCCCCCCAACATTAAAACCCACCAGCCACATACCCCTACTCTAAACCACCCAAACCCCCCTTAAACAAACCTAACACTAACCCCCTGAAGATCTCCCTACCTTGAGTCGTCTTCACTCAGCTGAGCCGAATTCTTCATCCAAGCAGAGCAACAAGATGTCCTCCATCCGGTAGAAGTCTTCATCCAAGCGGGGCAAGAAGAAATTGGAACAGCCAATAGAATGCGAGGTCAATCCGATTGGCTGATTTTTCCTACCTTAATTCCGATTGGCTGATAGAATCCTATCAGCCAATCGCAATTCGAGGGACGCCATCTTGGATGACGTCCCTTAAAGGAACCGTCATTCGTCGTTAGTCCGTCGGTTGAAGAGGATGGCTCCGCGTCGGCTGGCTGGAAGATGGCTGCGCTCCGCTCCGGATGGATGAAGATAGAAGACCCCGCTTGGATGAAGTGAAGACGACTCAAGGTAGGGAGATCTTCAGGGGGTTAGTGTTAGGTTTATTTAAGGGGGGTTTGGGTGGGTTAGAGTAGGGGTATGTGGGTGGTGGGTTTTAATGTTGGGGGGTATTGTATTTTTATTTACATGTAAAAGAGCTGATTACTTTGGGGCAATGCCCCACAAAAGGCCCTTTTAAGGGCTGGTAAAAGAGCTGGTTACTTTTTAATTTAGAATAGGGTAGGGCATTTTATTATTTTGGGGGGCTTTTTTATTTTATTAGGGGGCTTAGATTAGGTGTAATTAGTGTAAACTTCTTGTAAAAAAATTATTTTCTGTAATTTAGTGTTTTTTTGTGTATTATAGATTAGTTTATTTAATTGTATTTTAGTTTAGCTAATTGTAGGTAATTTATTTAATTAATTTATTGATAGTGTAGTGTTAGGTTTAATTGTAACATAGGTTAGGATTTATTTTACAGGTAATTTTGTAATTATTTTAACTAGGTAGCTATTAAATAGTTATTAACTATTTAATAGCTATTGTACCTAGTTAAAATAAATACAAAGTTGCCTGTAAAATAAATATAAATCCTAAAATAGCTACAATGTAACTATTAGTTATATTGTAGCTATATTAGGGTTTATTTTATAGGTAAGTATTTAGTTTTAAATAGGAATAATTTATTTAATTATAGTAAATTTAGTTCGTTTTATTTAAATGATATTTAAGTTAGGGGGTGTTAGGGTTAGACTTAGGTTTAGGGGTTAATACATTTATTATAGTAGCGGCGACGTTGTGGGCGGGAGATTAGGTGTTAATATTTGTAGGTAGGTGGCGGTGATGTTAGGGAGGGCAGATTAGGGGTTAATACAATTTATTATAGTGTTTGAGAGGTGGGAGTGTGGCGGTTTCGGGGTTAATACATTTATTATAGTAGCGGCGATGTTGCGGGCGGGAGATTAGGGGTTAATATTTGTAGGTAGGTGGCGGCGATGTTAGGGAGGGCAGATTAGGGGTTAATACAATTTATTATAGTGTTTGCGAGGCAGGAGTGCTGCAGTTTAGGGCTTAATACATTTATTATAGTGGCGGCGAGGTCCGGTCGGCAGATTAGGGGTTAAAGGGACAGTCAACACCAGAATTTTTGTGTTTAAAAAGATAGATAATCCCTTTATTACCCATTCCCCAGTTTTGCATAACCAACACAGTTATAATAATACACGTTTTACCTCTGTAATTATCTTGTATCTAAGCTTCTGCTGACTGCCCCCTTATTTCAGTTCTTTTGACAGACATGCAGTTTAGCCAATCAGTGCTCAGTCCTAGGTCACTTTACGTGCATGAGCTCAATGTTATCTATATGAAACATGTGAACTAATGCACTCTAGTGGTCAAAATGTATTCAGATTAGAGGCAGTCTTCGAGGTCTAAGAAATTAGCATATGAACCTCCTAGTTTTAGCTTTCAACTAAGAATACCAAGAGAACAAAGCAAAATTGGTGATAAAAGTAAATTGGGAACTTGTTTAAAATTGCATGCCCTATTTAAAACATGAAAGTTTTTTTTGGACTTGACTGTCCCTTTAATAAGTGTAGGTAGGTGGCGGCGACGGTTGGGGGGGCAGATTAGGGGGTAATAAATATAATATAGGTGTTGGGGATGTTAGGGGCAGCAGATTAGGGGTTCATAGGTATAATGTAGGTTGTGGCGGTGTCCGGAGCGGCAGATTAGGGGTTACATTTTTTTTATTATAGTGTTTGCGATGTGGGGGGGCCTCGATTTAGGGGTTCATAGGTAGTTTATGGGTGTTAGTGTACTTTATAGCACAGTAGTTAAGAGCTTTATGTTCCGGCATTAACCCATAAAGCTCTTAACTACTGACTTTTTTTTGTGGCTGGAGTCATGTCGTTAGAGGGTCTACCGCTCACTTCTTCCAAGACTAAATACCAGCGTTAGGCAAATCCCATAGAAAAGATAGGATACGCAATTGATGTAAGGGGATCTGCGGTAGCCTCGAGTCGCGTAAAGAAAGTGAGCGGTAGACCCTCTCCTGCCTGACTCTAAATACCAGCAGACGATCAAAAGCAGCGTTAGGACCCCTTAATGCTGCTTTTGACGGCTAACGCCAAACTCTAAATCTAGCCGTTATTATTTTTTTTTTGTAACTTAGGGTTTGTTATTTTGTGTAACCTAGTTGTTAGTTTTTTTGTAACTTTGTAACTTTTAATATTAGATTTAAATTATTTGAGTAGGGTTACGTTTTTAAATATATAATATATTTAAATTAATTTGTAGATTAATGTAATTTTAGTCTAATAGTTAGGGTAGATTAATTGTTTAATATAGTTTAATGTAATTTTAGTATAATAGTTAGGGTAGGTTAATAATTAGTTTATTATAGTATAATTTAAATATAAAGGTAAGTTTTAATTTATTATAAGATAGGGATGAGTTAATATTTTATATAAAGTTAGCGGGTTGTTAGGTTTAGGGGTTAATAGGTTAATTTAGTTTATGGCGATGTGGGGGGCTGGCGGTTTAGGGGTTAATAGGTTTAGTAAGTAGTAGTGATGTGGGAGGCCAGGGGTTTAGGGGTTAATTACTATATTTAGTTGCGTTGGGCTCCGGGAGCAGAGGGATAGGGGTTAATACATTTAGTTAGTTGCGGCGGTGTCGGGGAGCGGCGGAATATGGGTTAATAAGTTTATTAGAGTTGCGGTGGGCTCCGGGAGCGGCGGGATAGGGGTTAATAACTTTATTTAGTTGTGTCAGGGTCCGGGAGCGGCGGGATAGGGGTTAAACAGTTTAGTATAGTGGCAGTGTTTAGTGACAGTATATAAATAAGGCTGGGAAAAAGCCGAATAGCAGTGAGATCGATGACTGTTTGGTTAAAAACAGTCCGCTGCTCATCGCCCCTTTCTTGGTGCGCAACTTTTTGACAGCTTTTTATATAAATATGGAGAGCGTATTAAGGTCCGCGGCCACAATGTTAGGCAATAACAGGCAAGCGTTTTGGTGCTGTCGAATGCAGCACAGTTGACGGCTTGATAAGAAGGCCTCTTTGGGAGAGACTGTTGGAAGGCAGCGGTTCTAATCAGAAGGGAGTGCTTATCCGTATTGTATACGTTTTCTTGTATCTGTCTTTTTCTTTAGCATCCTCTTTTTTAAAGAATATCATATTTATCTTATACAGACAATTTATTTTTAAAAACTGAACCAGCAGGTTAGACAGCTGCTAATAAATATTATTAGATTAGTACACTGAATTTGAGACCTCAGTTGAATTGATAATTATTATTGGGCTATACTATTTATAATGTTTTGTTTCTGTGATTTATATAATTTTAAATAGATGTTATCGAGATAGCTGTGACTAAGTTATCTTGGTTATCATGGCAACTTCATTGACTTCTGTCAGATGAGATCACCTCTACTGAGAAAATATAGATAAAGACGTGTCGCTTTAATAAAGAGTTACATATTGTCCCAGATGCTGCAGAAGCACAATGCAACGGTTGTGGTATGGGATTGTGCACGATAATGTGAACTCACAAGGGATTTATTTACCCTGTCCCAGGCTTATGAAACCAAACCGGATGAAAAAAATCTAATTTCTAGCAGCTGTCCTCTTCCCTCATTTGTTGCTCCAATAAACAATAATTAGGTCCTAAACTAATGATGTCAGCTGATCCATTGCTTTTTTTTTTCTTCTCGACCCAGAGGGATCTCCATGGAAACCCTTCTTCAAATTACCCACCTGGATTTGCTGCACTCTGGTGCCTCCTCTGCTCTCTCTATCTCACACACGCACACAGCACACCTCCCATGATGCCTGCACACTGCACTACATCCCTAAATGGGACAATTGTGTTTGTGACGTCAAGTGTCGTCTGTCGCCACAGAAACTTTTGTTCCAATCATCCAATCAAATAACATTTATTAAAGGCTGTTTGTCAAGGAGAAGGGTCTTTGCCAGAGGTGTATATTTGTCCTCTTATTGTGCTAGAACAAGGGTTCAAGCACAAAGCATACATAAGTGAAGAAGAGATATATATTTATTTGTATGTATACAGATAGGCAGAGAACTTATACTTAGGACTGCAGTAGCCTACACAAAATAACACCCACTGAGTTAGTGTGGGTGGAAAATTGACAATATTTGTATTGCAGAATTAATAAAGGGTGAAAATATTGACTTATTATTGGAAGATTATTATTTTAAACTATGATATGTATAAATATCTATGTGTGTGTGTATTTATGTATGTGTGTGTATATATTAATTTGTGTATCTGTGTGTACATGTGTCAATGCATGTGTGTATGTACTATTTGTGTGTATGTGTGCGCATGTATTATTGGTGTGTGTATGTATTATTTGTGCATATGTTTGTGTAAATGTATTATTGGTGTGTATGTGTATGAATGTATTATTTGTGTGTATGTGTGTATGTATTATTGGGGTGTGTGTGTATTATTTGTGTATATGTATTATTGGTGTGTGTGTATGTGCGTGTATGTATTATTTGTGTATATGTATTATTGGGGTGTGTGTATCTGCATGTATGTATTTTTTGTGTATATTTGTGTGTGTATGTATTATTGGTGTGTGTATGTATCATATATGTGAATATGTGAATATGTGTGTGTGTATGTATTATTGGTGTGTGTATGTGCGTGTATATGTATTATTTGTTTATATGTGTGTATGTATTATTGGTGTGTGTGAGTGTGCATGTGTGTGCATGTATTTGTGTGTATGCGTGTGTATGTATTATCTGTGTGTATGTGTGCATGTGTATGTACTGTATTATTTGATAATGTGTGTATGTATTTGTTTCTATGTGTGTGTGTGTATGTATGTGTATGTATTATGTGTGTGTGTGTGTGTATTATGTGTGTATATATTATTTGTGTGTGCGTGTGTTTTATTTCTGTGCATGTGTGTGCATGTATTATTTGTGTAAATGTGTGTGTATGATGTGCTAGTGTGTGTATGGGTGTATATGTATTATTTATGTGAATGTGTGTATCTCTTTTTGTATGTATGTATGTGTGCGTGTGTGTATGTATTATTTATGTGAATGTGTGTGCTTGTGTCTTTCTATTATTTGTGTGTATGTGTGTGTATGTATTATTTGTGTGAATATGTGTGTGTATGTATTATTTGTGTGTATGTGTATGTATTATCTGTGTGAATATGTGTGTGTGTATTTGTGTGAATGTGTGTGTATGTATTATATGTGTGAATATTTGTGTGTGTGTATGTATGTATTATTTGTGTGAATATGTGTGTGTATGTATTATATATGTGAATATGTGTGTGTGTGTGTGTATGTATTATTTGTGTGAATGTGTGTGTGTGTATTATCTGTGTGAATGTGTGTGTGTACGTATTATTTGTGTGAATATGTGTGTGTATGTATTATCTGTGTATATATGTGTGCGTAGGTATCTGTGTGAATATGTTTATGTATGTATTATCAGTGTGAATATGTGTATATATTATTCGTGTGAATGTGTGTGTATGTATGTATGTATTATTTGTGTGAATATGTGTGTGTATGTTTTTATTTTGTATGTGTATGTGCGTGTGTGTATGTATTATTTATGTGACTGTGTGTGTAGGTATTATCTGTGTGTGTATGTATTATTCGTGTGAATATGTGTGTGTATGTATTATCTGTGTGTGTATGTATTTTCTGTGTGTGTATGTGTGTGTATGTATTATTCATGTGTATATGTGTGTGTAGGTATTATCTGTGTAAATATGTGTATGTATGTATTGTCTGTGTGAATATGTGTGTGTGTATGTATTATTCGTGTGAATATGTGTGAATGTATTACTTGTGTGAATATGTTTGTGTGTATGTATTTTCTGTGTGAATATGTGAATGTATGTACTATTTGTGTAAATATGTGTGTGTATGTATTATTTGTGTGACTGTGTATGTATGTATTATTTGTGTAAATATGTGTATGTATGTATTATTTGTGTGACTATGTGTATGTATGTATTATTTGTGTGTATGTATGTATTATTCGTGTGAATATGTGTGTGTATGTATTATTTGTGTGAATGTGTGTGTGTAGGTACTATATGTGTATATGTGTGTGTGTATGTATTATAAGTGTGTATATGTGTTTTATGTATTATATGTGTGTATGTGTATTATATGTGTGTATGTATTATCTGTGTGTATATGTGTGTGTGTGTGTGTATTATATGTGTGTGTAGGTATTATCTGTGTGAATATGTGTATCTATGTATGTATTATTTGTGTGAATATGTGTACGTATTATCTGTGTGTATATGTGTGTGTAGGTATTATCTGTGTGTATATGTATGTGTATGTATTATCTGTGTGATTATGTGTGTGTAGGTATTATATGTGTGTATACAGGTGAAACTTGAAAAATTTGAATATCGTGCAAAAGTTAATTTATTTCACTAATGCAACTTAAAAGGTGAAACTAATATATGAGATAGACTCATTACATGCAAAGCAAGATAGTTCAAGCAGTGATTTGTTATAACTGTGATGATTATGGCTTACAGCTCATGAAAACCCCAAATCCACAATCTCAGAAAATTAGAATATTGTGAAAAGGTGCAATATTCTAGGCTCAAAGTGTCCCACTCTAATCAGCTAATTAAGACATAACACCTGCAAAGGGTTCCTGAGCCTTTAAATTGTCTCTCAGTCTGGTTCAGTAGGAATCACAATCATGGGAAAGACTGCTGACCTGACAGTTGTGCAGAAAACCATCATTGACACCCTCCATAAGGAGAGAAAGCCTCAAAAGGTAATTGCAAAAGAAGTTGGATGTTCCCAAAGTGCTGTATCAAAGCACAGTAATAGAAAGTTATGTGGAAGGGAAAGGTGTGGAAGAAAAAGGTGCACAAGCAGCAGCGACGACCGCAGCCTGGAGAGGATTGTCAGTAAAAGGCAATTCAAAAGTGTTGGGGACTTTCACAAGGAGTGGACTGAGGCTGGAGTCAGTGCATCAAGAGCCACCACACACATAGTCGGTGTGACTATGTGTGTGTATGTATTATACAATATATCATGTCCGCTGCACATCAATAAATGCCGACAGCATACACTGTCGGCATTTATCATTGCCCCAGCAGTTCTTGTGAACTTCTGGTGCAATGCCGCCCCCTGCAGATTCGCGGCCAATCGGCTGCTAGCAGGAGGTGTCAATCAACCCGATCGTATACGATCGGGTTGATTTCTGTCAGCGACCTCAGAGCAGGAGGACAAGTTATGGAGAAGTGGTCTTTAGCTTGATAAATCGTCCCCTTGTGGAGCACAAATTTACGCTTCCTCTTGAGCGTTAATTGCGCTAGAAGTAAGCTTTTTGCGCTCTTTGGGTTGTGCTCATATTACGACTTGAAAGTAAACTGTTTTTGCTCTCGCACTAACCCGACAAAAATATTGGCACTCCTGCAATTTTGTCAGATAATGCATCACTTCACCCAGAAAATGTTTGCAATTACAAATGTTTAGGCATTCTCATGTTTATTTATTTTGTTTGTATTGGTATGACACAAAAAAAAGTGGAGAAAAAAAAGCCAAATCTGACACATTTCACACAAAACTCCAAAAATGGACTGGACAAAATCATTGGCACCCTCAATTTAATATTTGGTAGCACACCCCTTGGAAAAAATAACTGAAATCAATCGCTTTCAGTAACCATCAATGAGTTTCTTACACCTCTCTACTGGAATTTTGGACCACTCTTCTTTCGGAAAAATTGCTCCAGGTCTCTCAGATTGGAAGGGTTCCTTTTTCAAACTACAGGTGGCCCTCGTTTTACAATGGTTCAATTTACACCGTTTCAGAATAACAACCTTTTTTTCCAGTCATGTGACTGCTATTGAAAAGCATTGAGAAGCAGTGCCTTTATTAAAATAGCCAGTAGGTAGAGCTGTCTGCTTGTGTTGCAGCAAAGTCAAGCAAGCTGAAATTAATCAGTTTAACCAGACCTGAGCTATCAAGCAGATTTCAAAGGAACAAGATCTTCCTGTCTATAAATCAGCCCAGATTGGAATGCATAGAAAGAACTGTTTGCAGAAAAATGCAAGTGAAGTCTGTGTGGTGTGATTATTTTATTAGGTTTATAATGCTGTTTAGCAATTTGTTTTGTTCATTTAACTTAGTTTAATGATATATTCTGTGTTGTGTGATTATTGTATTAGGTTTATAATGCTGTTTAGCATTTAAAGTCTTCATTTCAAAGCTTTAAAAATAATGTATTAGGTGTTACTTATGACAATTTTGAGAGGGGCCTGGAACCTATCTCCCTCACTTACTATTGACTTACATTATAAACTTGGTTTCAATTTACAACGGTTTCGATTTACAACCATTCCTTCTGGAACCTAACCACGGCGTAAACTGAGTGCTACCTGTACTGTTT
Source organism: Bombina bombina (assembly GCF_027579735.1). Lineage (NCBI taxonomy): Eukaryota > Metazoa > Chordata > Amphibia > Anura > Bombinatoridae > Bombina > Bombina bombina. The sequence goes on along the minus strand of NC_069503.1, from coordinate 871,518,955 downwards.
TGAGATCTCTCCACAGGTGCTCTATGGGATTGAGATCCGGACTCATTGCTGGCCAGTTCAGTACTCTCCAGCGCTTTGTCTTAAACCATTTCTGGGTGCTTTTTGACGTGTGCTTTGGGTCATTGTCCTGCTGTAAGACCCATGACCTCTGACGGAGACCCAACTTTCTGACACTGGGCCCTACATTGCACCAGAGAATTCTTTGGTAGTCTTCAGATTTCATAATGCCATGCACACAGTCAAGACATCCAGTGCCTGAAGCAGCAAAGCAACCCCAAAATATCAGTGAACCTCCACCATGTTTGACTATAGGGACTGTATTATTTTCTTTAAAAGCCTCCTTTCTTTTTCTGAAAACAGGAGAATGATGGGCTTTACCAAAAAGCTGTAATTTTGTTTCGTCTGTCCACAGGACATTCTCCCAAAAGGATTTTGGCTTCCTCAGGTAAGTATTGACAAACTCCAATCTGACTTTTTTATGTTTCTGTGTCAGCAGTGGAGTTCTCCTGGGTCTCCTACCATAGCGTTTCTTTTCATTCAGATGGCGACGTATAGTGCGAGCTGACACATTTGTACCCTGTGCCTGAAGGTCACCTTGAATTTATCTGGAAGTTGATCGAGGTTCTTTATCCACCATTCGAACAATCCTTTGTTGCAATTTTTGATCATTTTTTCTCTTTCGTCCACATCTAGGGAGATTAGCTACAGTGCCATGGGCTGTAAACTTCTTGACAATATTGCGCACTGTGGACACAGGAACATTAAGATCTCTGGAAATGGACTTGTAACATTGAGATTGTCTATGCTTTTCCACAATTTTTGTTATCAAATCCTCAGACAATTCTTTGCTGCTCTTTCTCTTCTCCGTGCTCAATGTGGCACACAGAGACACACAACATAAAGGTTGAGTCATTTTTTCACCATTTTAACTGGTTGCCGGTGTGATTTCTATATTGCCAGCACCTGTTAATTGATACAGGTTAGTTTAATTACAAATTACAGGAGCATCACAAACTTGGAATGCAATTATTTCTTACAATTTTGAGAAGGTACCAATAATTTTGTCCAGTCTATTTTTGGAGTTTTGCGTGGAATGTGTCAGATTTGGCTTTTGTTTCTCCACATTTTTGTGTCATACCAATACAAACAAAATAAATAAACATGAGAATGCCTAAAGATTTGTAATTGCAACAATTTTCTGGGTGAAGTGGTGCATTATCTGACAGAAATACAAGGGTGCCAATATTTTTGGCCATGACTGTATATATGATTATTTAAAGGTATATATATATATATATATACCTTTAAATATACTAAACTAAAGTACAAAAAAACAAACACTAAATTACAAAAAATAAAAAAATATTACAAGAATTTTAAACTAATTACACCTAATCTAAGCTATAATTAGTTATATTGTAGCTATATTAATAGCTAGTAGGGGGCTTAGATTAGGTGTAATTAGTTTAAAATTCTTGTAATATTTTATTATTTTTGGTAATTTAGTGTTTGTTTGTTTTTTGGTACTTTTCTGATGGATGGAAGACCTCTTCTTGCCCCGCTTGGATGAAGACTTCTGCCGGTCTGGATGTCCTCTTCTGCCCCATCGGATGAAGACTTCGGCACGGCTGGGTGAACACAACTCAAGGTAGGGAGATCTTCAGGGGGGTAGTGTTAGGTTTATTTAAGGGGGGTTTGGGTTAGAGTAGGGGTATGTGGGTGGTGGGTTGTAATGTGGGGGGTATTGTGTTTTTTTTTTACAGGCAAAAGAGCTGTTTTCTTTGGGGCATGCCCCGCAAAAGGCCCTTTTAAGGGCTGGTAAGGTAATAGAGCTGTTAACTTTTGTAATTTAGTATAGGGTAGGGCATTTTTTTTATTTTGGGGGGCTTTGTTATTTTATTAGGGGGCTTAGATTAGGTGTAATTAGTTTAAAATTCTTGTAATTTTTTTTATTTTTTGTAATTTAGTGTTTGTTTTTTTGTACTTTAGTTTAGTTTTTTTAATTGTATTTAATTGTAGGTACTTGTAGTTAATTTATTTAATGATAGTGTAGTGTTAGGTTTAATTGTAACTTAGGTTAGGATTTATTTTACAGGTAATTTTGTAATTATTTTAACTAGGTAGCTATTAAATAGTCAATATCTATTTAATAGCTATTTTACCTAGTTAAAATAAATACAAAATTGCATGTAAAATAAATATAAATCCTAAAATAGCTACAATGTAACTATTAGTTATATTGCAGCTATATTAGGGTTTATTTTACAGGTAAGTATTTAGTTTTAAATAGGATTCATTTATTTAATTAATTTAATGATAGTGTAGTGTTAGGTGTAATTGTAACTTAGGTTAGGATTTATTTTACAGGTAAATTTGTATTTATTTTAGCTAGGTAGTTATTAAATAGTTATTAACTATTTAATAGCTATTGTACCTAGTTAAAATAAATGCAAAGTTGCCTGTAAAATAAATATAAATCCTAAAATAGCTACAATGTAACTATTAGTTATATTGTAGCTATATTAATAGCTAGTAGGGGGCTTAGATTAGGTGTAATTAGTTTAAATTTCTTGTAATATTTTATTATTTTTGGTAATTTAGTGTTTGTTTGTTTTTTGGTACTTTTCTGATGGATGGAAGACCTCTTCTTGCCCCGCTTGGATGAAGACTTCTGCCGGTCTGGATGTCCTCTTCTGCCCCATAGGATGAAGACTTTGGCCCAGCTGGGTGAACACGACTCAAGGTAGGGAGATCTTCAGGGGGGTAGTGTTAGGTTTATTTAAGGGGGGTTTGGGTTAGAGTAGGGGTATGTGGGTGGTGGGTTGTAATGTTGGGGGTGGTGGGTTTTTTTTACAGGCAAAAGAGCTGTTTTCTTTGGGGCATGCCCCGCAAAAGGCCCTTTTAAGGGCTGGTAAGGTAATAGAGCTGTTAACTTTTGTAATTTAGTATAGGGTAGGGCATTTTTTTTATTTTGGGGGGCTTTGTTATTTTATTAGGGGGCTTAGATTAGCTGTAATTAGTTTAAAATTGCCGGTCTGGATGTCCTCTTCTGCCCCATCGGATGAAGACTTCGGCCCAGCTGGGTGAACACGACTCAAGGTAGGGAGATCTTCAGGGGGGTAGTGTTAGGTTTATTTAAGGGGGGTTTGGGTTAGAGTAGGGGTATGTGGGTGGTGGGTTGTAATGTTGGGGGGTGGTATTGTGTTTTTTTTTTTACAGGCAAAAGAGCTGTTTTCTTTGGGGCATGCCCCGCAAAAGGCCCTTTTAAGGGCTGGTAAGGTAATAGAGCTGTTAAATTTTGCAATTTAGTATAGGGTAGGCCATTTTTTTATTTTGGGGGGCTTTTTTATTTTATTAGGGGGCTTAGATTAGGTGTAATTAGTTTAAAATTCTTGTAATATTTTTTTATTTTTTGTAATTTAGTGGGTTTTTTTGTAGTTTAGTTTATTTAATTGTAGATAATTGTAGGTACTTGTAGTTAATTTATTTAATGATAGTGTAGTGTTAGGTTTAATTGTAACTTAGGTTAGGATTTATTTTACAGGTAATTTTGTAATTATTTTAACTAGGTAGCTATTAAATAGTAAATAACTATTTAATAGCTATTGTAAAACAAGAGAAACAATAGGAGTCTCTATAGAAGTGCGCAAATGATCAGAAACAGGTGTAGGTGACGGATTCAGTGGCGGCAATCCAGGCAGCTCTCTTAGAATGTTGTGGATGAAAGTCGGGAACCTGTGGAAGACAGATAGAAGAGGCGCCTCATGGGACAAGTATCGTCTTGTACAACATAGGAGAGCAGTAACAGCACCCCCCACACACAGAGTGTTACTCACAAGAGCGGCGGTACACCAAGTACCCAGACAAGCAGGACGGAACCAAAAGTCGCCCGTCAGACAGGCGCAAGCTCGACACGCTACAGCAGACGTCACTCGGCAGACAGCGTCAGAGTCGACCCAGCAGGGGAGCCAAACAGGTGGATGGAAACTCGGCACAGCAAACCTCCACAGAGGAATCAGGAACAGGACCAAAGTTGCACTCCTCCTCTCCGGACAAGTGTAGACGGTCCCACGTGTCCGGAGAGGAGGAGTGCAACTTTGGTCCTGTTCCCGATTCCTCTGTGAAGGTTTGCTGTGCCGAGTTTCCATCCACCTGTTTGGCTCCCCTGCTGGGTCGACTCTGACGCTGTCTGCCGAGAGACGTCTGCTGTAGCGTGTCGAGCTTGCGCCTGTCTGACGGGCGACTTTTGGTTCCGTCCTGCTTGTCTGGGTACTTGGTGTACCGCCGCTCTTGTGAGTAACACTCTGTGTGTGGGGGGTGCTGTTACTGCTCTCCTATGTTGTACAAGACGATACTTGTCCCATGAGGCGCCTCTTCTATCTGTCTTCCACAGGTTCCCGACTAATAGCTATTGTACCTGGTTAAAATAAATACAAAGTTGCCTGTAAAATAAATATAAATCCTAAAATAGCTACAATGTAACTATTAGTTATATTGCAGCTATATTAGGGTTTATTTTACAGGTAAGTATTTAGTTTTAAATAGGATTCATTTATTTAATTAATTTAATTATAGTGTAGAGTTAGGTGTAATTGTAACTTAGGTTAGGATTTATTTTACAGGTAAATTTGTATTTATTTTAACTAGGTAGTTATTAAATAGTTATTAAGTATTTAATAACTATTGTACCTAGTTAAAATAAATACAAACTTGCCTGTAAAATAAATATAAATCCTAAAATAGCTACAATGTAACTATTAGTTATATTGCAGCTATATTAGGGTATATTTTATAGGTAAGTATTTAGTTTTAAATAGGATTCATTTATTTAACTATAGTAAATTTATTTCGTTTTATTTAAATTATATTTAAGTTAGGGGGTGTTAGGGTTAGGGTTAGACTTAGGTTTAGGGGTTAATAACCTTATTATAGTAGCGGCGACGTTGGGGGCGGGAAATTAGGGGTTAATAATTGTAGGTAGGTGGCGGCGATGTTAGGGAGGGCAGATTAGGGGTTAATAAAATGTATTATAGTGTTTGCGAGGCGGGAGTGTGGCGGTTTAGGGGTTAATACATTTATTATAGTGGCGGCGATGTCCGGTCGGCAGATTAGGGGTTAATACTTGTAGTTAGATTGCGGCGACGTTGGGGGGGCAGATTAGGGGTTAATAACTATAATGTAGGGGTCGGCGATGTTAGGGACAGCAGATTAGGGGTTAATAGCTATAATGTAGGTGGCGGTGATATCCGGTCAGCAGATTAGGGGTTAATACTTGTAGTTAGATTGCAGCGACGTTGGGGGGGGGCAGATTAGGGGTTAATAACTATAATGTAGGGGTCGGCGATGTTAGGGACAGCAGATTAGGGGTTAATAGCTATAATGTAGGTGGCGGCGATATCCGGTCGGCAGATTAGGGGTTAATACTTGTAGTTAGATTGCGGCGACGTTGGGGAGGGGCAGATTAGGCGTTAATAACGATAATGTAGGGGTCGGCGATGTTAGGGACAGCAGATTAGGGGTTAATAGCTATAATGTAAGCGGCGATATCCGGTCGGCAGATTAGGGGTTAATACTTGTAGTTAGATTGCAGCGACTTTGGGGGGGGGCAGATTAGGAGTTAATAACTATAATGTGGGGTCGGCGATGTTAGGGACAGCAGATTAGGGGTTAATAGCTATAATGTAAGCGGCGATATCCGGTCGGCAGATTAGGGGTTAATACTTGTAGTTAGATTGCGGCGACGTTGGGGGGGGGGGGGGGCAGATTAGGGGTTAATAACTATAATGTAGGGGTCGGCGGTGTCCTTTTGCCACAGAGGGCTGAATCATTCCTGCGTTTACTCTCCATAATAGAATGAGACTCCCTGGCTTAATAAATACATAGAACATATTCTGCTATGTGCAGAACTTTGGAATGTGAAATATTTACAGTAAATTCACAGTATAACACTTCATTAAAAATGAATAGGGCATAAAATGTTTTTATCTGCTTAACTGCAAAGTGCTCCAATGCAGTTCTATATATGTGTACGTATGTATTTATGTGTTTATATATGTATATATGTCTGTAAATACATATGTACACATATATAGACATACATATATACATACATATACATCTTTAGATGTATATGTATGTATCTCTGTGTTAAAGCTCTTGGCCTGCCTTTTTTTTTTCCGAACACCTGAGACCTCATATGTTTGAGCCTTTATAACTTTTGTGTGCAATATTTTGTTTTAATAATTTTTATTTGTTATTTTTATTATGAGTGTAACCATATTTTGTAATGTATTTATGATGTATTTTGTGCAACTTTTATGTTAACCGCAGCTCTGAAGTCGTGGTAATCATTCTAGTGTAAATCACGATTACGCTCAATTGATCACGTTTACTTTAAACTTGTGATATGAGCAGTAATCCCTACAAGGGCAAAACCCTTGTGATAAACCCCTTATCGCTCGGGTGCTAGCGTTTGTGCTCCAGTCGTAATCTAGTCCTGACTGTTGAAATGCCCTTGTGCCAATTCAGCACTTACTTAGAGAAAACACCTCCTTTATATCAGTGACCATAACTGTGTCTCATAATATACATGGGCATACAGATTATAGGTTCATTTTTAACAAATTTTCATAATGGAATTACACATTAATCTAGAGCTTTACTGGAAGTAGGGTTGCCAGGTGTCCAGTATTTAACTGTCCAATAAAATGTTCACAAAAATGCTAGACACTTAAATGAGTGTCACTGGCAACTAAAGAGGCAAAAATATTGATTTGCATGTTACTGGCAGTTAAGGGGTGAAATGACTGCTTAGTTGTGAAAAATATACATTGTGTCACGTTGCGCCGTTGCTAGGGGCACGGCGTCTTCTTCCCTGCTCGTTGCCGGTCCGGACATCTGCGGGAATACAGACTATTTCATAAGCACCTGATGTGTATCCCTATAACCGTCAATTTGAATTCGTAGTATTAACTACAAAGTTACAACAGGCTCATCATTGTTACCCCCCCACAGCTTGGAATAAAAAAACTCCCAAACTCTCTATGGCAATAAAATGAGGGCTCACCTCCTCACTCGCGGACGCATGTCAACAGGCTGTAACCTTAGGCAGATTCATGACAGTGACAACTCCTACTGTGTTCCCAAAAAACTCAAGCCACTACGTTCTGCAGACAGTCCCCTTTCAGCTCTCTGTTCTACATGACAGCTCCTGAGCAATTTGATAGGAGATAATCGCTGGGCGGGGGGGGGGAGCAAACAGAGCTTTTGGTACTTGAGTAAGACCAGTCTAATCACTTGCCGTGCTGGACTCCTGATCTCCCAGGAAACTTACAAAAAATAAACAGTGGGGCACACCAGCTGATAAAATATAGCTTTCATTTCTCCAAAGTAATTAAAATGGCAACACAAAACATATCAATACAGGGTGGTTTCATTAGCCTGTGCACCCCACTGTTTAAAAAACTTATGGTAGTACGTTTAGCAGTGGAATTTGCTGTACTCATTATGCCAAGAATTTTCAGTCCTAGAGTGCCGTTTCTTTAAGTGGTCTGGCCCAGACCACTTATAGAAGCGGCACTCTAGGACTGAAAGTTCTGGGCATAGTGAGTACAGCAAATTCCACTGCAAAACGTACTACCATAAGCAGACCGTCTGGGGTTGGATGATGTTTTCCCACGCTGCTTTTTACCACACCATGTGAATGATCAAGTACCAGAGTAATGATCTTGTAGTTGCTTCCGCCGCCGCCGCTACTCTGAGGGGTCAATATGGCGCTTGTGTTTTTGCGCACTGTTCACTACTGGAGACCTGGTGACTAGGGGTTCACTAGTCTGAGGTGTTCACTCTTCTGATAGAACACCAGCGGAGTCTGGGGAACCCGGGTTGGGGCCGGCTGTGCCCTAGCCAGAAGTGCGCCCGAAGCGGCTGCCTAGGTTGCCTAGTGGGAGCGCCGGCCCTGAGGGGACAATATTATTTCTAAAATTTTGTTGAAAAGTTTTGTTACAAACTTGTCGCACTAATGGATATAGAGATAAAAATGAAATACACAACATAACATAGCTAACTTCCTTTTGATTTTTGTGTGAAAAATCTATGTGCACCATGTTTAAGCCATGTAATACAAGTCCCACTCTCCACTTCGCACTAATTTTGACTCAACACTTTTTGCACCAATTTTGATGCAAACTCCTAAACAACCCACACACTAGTGAATTTTTTAACCACTTTTGATTGGAATATGCATAATTACATGATTTATGACATCAGCCAATCTGATTGAAATATACATTTTATACTATCATTAACGAATCAAATTGCTCTATACTTGAGTCATTGATCACTCATCAGAACATGTAAGTGCCATTTGTTACATTAGAATTAATGATACACATTGATGCTGACATTAGGACGCAGTGTAATATTTTAGACAAGGATTTTAAAATTAAAATTGATGTTTGATTCAATATAATCTTAAGATGATAGCTCAAAGGGATAGCCCACCTAACATTAAACTGTCATGATTCAGATACAGCAGAAATTAAAATCACCTCTTTACTGTCATGCTATTTTCAGTGTATTTCTTCCTTCTCTTGAATTTCTTTTTCAGTAAGAAATGTCATCTTATATGCCAGCCCATTTTATAACACCTGTGAAGGGGTGTTTTTTAAAACTAGATTGCAATCAGGAGGGGTTACACAGGTACAGAGAGAAAACTGGCCCAGCTCTTAAAATATCCATTGATTGCAAATAAATACATATGATCCTCTGATTACATGTTAAATTTGCAATTATTCCTGCTCAGAATAATAATAAATTTACACTATATACATATAGTGGTATAAATAAACACAGAGATATGAAAGACAAAATTGTTTAGAACAAAAAAAGGAATTTAGGGAAATGTAAATATTTTTGCAAATATTTCTGACATAACACAAACACACACACACATATATCGTATTGTTCCGAGTATAGGCCGCTCCTGATTATAAGCCGCACCCTTAAAGTTTGGTGCTATTTTAAGAATTTTTTTTAACTTTATATACACATTATACACATTTTTAACTTTATATACACATTATATTATATATACAAATTAGTAGAACACAGACCCCTGCTTAATTTCTGAGCCTCCCTTCCTGACAGATAACAATCTCCTTACCCAGCCTCCTCACAGGCTGCCCACTTCACTTCACTATCTCCCTCACACACAGACCCCTCCTTAATGCCTTAGCCTCCCTGACAGATATCAGTCTCCTTACCCTGCCCCCTCACACACACACAGCACACTCATAACCTTCAAAGACTGCATCCTCTTAAAACACTCAGACTCCTTCCCTCACACAGTGCAGAGTGTAAATTTACTGTATTTAGCCCCACAGTGAACTGCTCACAAGTATGGTAATCATATACTGATAATCAATAAACATCAAAGACTCATCATTTGAACTACCTTAATATCGACTGCTGGAAATACCAGTAAAAGTTAACGCCCTCGGCTCCCAAGTCAGTGTGCAGAGCTGCGGATGCCTCACAGGGACGTGAGCTACGGATGCATCAAAGGGATATGAGCTACGGCTGCCTCCCAGGGACATAAACTACGGCTGCCTTACAGGGACATAATGCTCCCAAGTCAGCAGGGGGGAGCTATGAATACCTCACAGGGACATCATACTGGTAACTTGTGGGGTTTTGCAGCAGTGATGTGCTGGCGTGGTGGCTCCTGTTTGGCTATGTCCCAGATCTCCCGGTTTAACTCGCTAGGCTTCTCCAGCAGTGCTGTGCTGGCGTGTGGGGTCGCGGTCATCATCCTTGCAGTGGCTTCGGTTGTCGGCAGTGGCTGGCGGGTGCTGATGAAATGCCGGTGTGTGCCCAAACCCCTACCTCTAACAGGAACAGCATTCCCACCCAACCCTGACATGGACCATTCAAGGTAACTTCCGTTTTTTACATATACCTGTATTTTAATTGTGTTTTTTTGCAACATCTCGATTGTAGGCCGCACCCCTAGTTTAAAGACTTACATTAGGGGAAAAAATTGTGGCCTATACGGTATATATATATATATATATATATATATATATATATACACACAAAAGTATGTGCAAAGATATATGTACAAATTCTAGCATAATAAGAATTTATAAAAACAAAAATATGAGATAAAAGCATATAATGACTTCTACAAATACAAATACACAATAATTTATGTGAAAGTATCATATAACAGAATGTTTTGTAAAACAAATAAATTTAAAAATAGCTTTCTATGACACATTTGGCTAGATTACGAGTTTTGCGTTATGAGTGAAAAAGCCTCATAACGCTGCTTTTTCACTACCGCTGGTATTACGAGTTTTGCAGGTATAGCTGTACCGCACACTTTTTTGGCCATAACGCAACGTAACTACCGCAGCTTTCAAAAAAGTCCTGTTTCAATGGGACTTTCATAGCGCCGGTATTACGAGTTTTGCCTGGGAGGCCAAAATTGAGCGGTACACCCTATACCGTCAAGATTCGTACCGCCATCTAAAGTCAGTAGTTATGAGTTTTACGTTACAAATCTGTAGCATAAAACATATAACTAAAGTGTTACAAAGTACACTAACACCCTACCTATTAACCCCTAAACCGAGGCCCTCCCGCATCGCAAACACTAAAATAAAATTATTAACCCATAATCTGCCGCTCCAGACATCGCCGCCACTATAATAAACATATTAACCCCTAAACCGCCGCACTCCTGCATCGCAAACACTAGTTAAATATTATTAATCCATAATATACCAACCCCAACGTCACTGCCGCCACTATACTAAAGTTATTAACCCCTAAACCTAACCCTAAGTCTAACCCTAACACCCCTAACTTTAATATAATTAAAATAAATCTAAATGAAAATTAATATCATTAACTAAATAATTCCTATTTAAAACTAAATACTTACCTGTAAAATAAACCCTAAGCTAGCTACAATATAACTAATAGTTACATTGTAGCTAGCTTAGGTTTTATTTTTATTTCACAGACAAGTTTGTATTTATTTTAACTAGGTAGACTAGTTAGTAAATAGTTATTAACTGTTAACTAGCTACCTAGTTAAAATAAATACAAATTTACCTGTAAAATAAAACCTAACCTGTCTTACCTTAACACCGAACATTACACTACAATTAAATCAATTAACATTAATCAATACAATTAACTAAATTACAAAAAAAGAAACAATAAATTACACAAAATAAAAAAGAAATGATCAAATATTTAAACTAATTACACCTAATCTAATAGTCCTATCAAAATAAAAAAGCCCCCCGAAAAAAAAAAAAAAAACCCTAGCCTAGACTAAACTTTCAATGGGCATTTAGCTCTTTTTCATTGCCCAAAGTCCCTAATCTAAAAATGAAACCCACCCAATAAACCCTTAAAAAACCTAACACTAACCCCCGAAGATCCACTTACAGTTTTTGAAGACCAGACATCCATCCTCATCAAGCCAGGAGAAGTCTTCATCCAAGCGGGCAGAAGTCCTCAACGTAGCCAGGAGAAGTCTTCATCCAAGTGGCAAGAAGTGGTCCTCCAGACGGGCAGAAGTCTTCATCCAGACGGCATCTTCTATATTCCTCCTTCCGACGCGGTGCGGCTCCATCTTCAAGACATCCTGCGCGGAGCATCCTCTTCTTTCGACGGCTACTGAAGAATGAAGATTCCTTTAAGAGACATCATCCAAGATGGCGTCCCTTGAATTCCAATTGGCTGATAGAATTCTATCAGCCAATCGGAAATTAAAGTTGAAAACATCCTATCCTATTGAGCTTAAATCCTATTGGCTGATCCAATCAGCCAATAGGATTGATCTTGCATTCTATTGGCTGTTCCAATCAGCCAATAGAATGCAAGCTCAATCCTATTGGCTGATTGGATCAGCCAATAGGATTTTTTCAACTTTAATTCTGATTGACTAATAGAATCCTATCAGCCAATCAGAATTCAAGGGAAGCCATCTTGGATGACATCCCTTAAAGGAACTTTCATTCTTTAGTAGCCGTCGAATGAAGATGCTCCGCGCCGGATGTCTTGAAGATGGAGCCCCTCCGCGTCGGAAGGATGAACATAGAAGATGCCGTCTGGATAAAGACTTCTGCCCGCCAGGAGGACCATTTCTTGCCGCTTGGATGAAGACTTCCCCCAGCTTCTTTGAGGACTTCTGCCCGCTTGGATGAAGACTTCTCCTGGCTTGATGAGGATGAATGTCCGGTCTTCAAAAACTGTAAGTGGATCTTCGGGGGTTAGCGTTAGTTTTTTTTAAGGGTTTATTGGGTGGGTTTAATTTTTAGATTAGGGACTTTGGGCAATGTAAAAGAGCTAAATGCCCTTTTAAGGGCAATGCCCATCCAAATGCCCTTTTCAGGGCAATGGGGAGCTTAGGTTTTTTAGATAGGATTTTATTTGGGGGGTTTGGTTGTGTGGGTGGTGGGTTTTACTGTTGGGGGGTTGTTTTATTATTTTTTTTACAGGTAAAAGAGCTGATTTCTTTGGGGCAATGGCCCGCAAAAGGCCCTTTTAAGGGCTATTGGCAGTTTAGTTTAGGGTTTTTTATTTTGATAGGGCTATTAGATTAGGTGTAATTAGTTTAAATATTTGACCATTTCTTTTTTATTTTGTATAATTTAGAGTTTATTTTTTTTTGTAATTTAGTTAATTGCATTTATGTAATTGATTTAATTGTAGTGTAATGTTAAGTGTTAGTGTAAAACAGGTTAGGTTTTATTTTACAGGTAAATTTGTATTTATTTTAGCTAGGTAGTTAGTAAATAGTTAATAATTATTTACTAACTAGTCTACCTAGTTAAAATAAATACAAACTTAGCTGTGAAATAAAATAAAAACTATGATAGCTACAATATAACTATTAGTTATATTGTAGCTAGGTTAGGTTTTATTTTATAGGTAAGTATTTAGTTTTAAATAGGAATTATTTAGGTATTAATTGTAATTTTTATTTAGATTTATTTTAATTATGCTAAAGTTAGTGGTGTTAAGGTTAGGGTTACGTTATTGTTAGGGTTAGACTTAGGGTTAGGTTTAGGGGTTAATAACTTTAGTATAGTGGCGGTGACGTTGGGGGCAGCAGATTAGGGGTTAATAAGTGTAGGTAGGTGGCGACGACATTGGGGGCGGCAGATTAGGGGTTAATAAGTGTAGGCAGGCGTCAGCAAAGTCGGGGGCGGCAGATTAGTGGTGTTTAGACTCGGGGTTTATGTTAGGGCGTTAGGTGTAAACATAACTTTTCTTTCCCCATAGGAATCAATGGGGCTGCGTTACAGAGCTTTACGCTCCTTTATTGCAGGTGTTAGGCTTTTTTTTAGCCGGCTCTACCCATTGATGTCTATTGGGGAATTGTTCATGAGCATGTAAAACCAGCTCAAAGCAGCGCTGGTATTTGTGTGCGGTATGGAGTTCAACGCTGCCATATTGCCTGCCAACGCTGGGTTTTTGCAAACCTGTAATAGCAGCGCTACAGGGAGGTGAGCGGTGGAAATAACTTGCAAGTTAGTACTGAGCTGCTCATAACGCAAAACTCTTAATCTGGCCGCTTGTTTGTTGAGGTATAAATGTAGCTATTTCTTGGACATTAACAGATGAAAAATAAAAGATTAGGTTTAGAGAAATGTGCTTGTTCATGGACTGTAATGAAATGGTATAAATAAACATGGGAAAAACCCGAATAACCGTGACATCGATGACTGTTAGTTAACAACAGTCCAATGCTAATTTGAGTGATTCATTTGCTGTTAAGAGGTATCAACGATGTAAATGACAAAACTCAAAAATCAAAAATCAGCAGTCAAAGTAAACTATCAAATGAAACATATAATTGATTATGTATATATGTGTATGTGAAGGTAGATCACTCCCATTAATTTATTAGGTCATATTCAGCATTCAAACCAAGAGGGACCTTGGTGGATAATTTAAATATCCAAAGCATCTCACGCTTTTCCAGTATTTTTTGTCTATCTCCACCCCTTTTTGGGTATGGTATGTGGTCAATTGCCTGCCACTTAAGAGAAGAGGCATCCTTATTATGTTTAATGCAAAAATGTTGGACTATAGGTGAGGAAGATTTTCCTAACCTAATCGTGGACAGATGTTGCCTAATACGGGATCTGATGTCCCTTGTCGGGAGTCCAACGTATTGAACGTTACACAATGTACATGTGATAAGATAGATAACAAACTGCGACGTGCAGTTTAAGCAATAGTTTATATCAAATGTACGTTGGGTGACGGTAGACGTGAATGTATCAATAACACTGATATAATTACATGGTTTACATCTACTGTTCCCACATCTAAACATGCCTTTAAATGTAAGCCATGAACTCATTGCGGCCCGAGGGTTGCTCAAAACCGTGGGCGATAAGTAATTGCCCAATGTTTTGTTGTGGCGATAGGAGCATCTCATTCCTTCAGCCACACAATTAATGAGCTTGTCATCTGCCACAAGGAGTTTGAAGTGTCGCATACTTCTTGATAATCAGTGCTATAATCAGTTACAAAAGTAACCTTATTGGATTTAGGGATCAATTTTCTGTTAGTAACTTTTCTTTCCTCTAGCATACGTTTGCGATCCATGCCCTGTACTTCACTCACAGCCCTATTGATGACCTTTTTGGGTTACCTCTACTGCCCAAACGATCTAGTAGATCTTTTTGATGTTCATTAAAAGCTTCTTTTGTTGAGCTGTTACGTTTAGCTCTGATCAGTTGGCCCTTGGCTATAGAATACATCACACTTTTCGGATGACAGCTTTTGGCATGCAAAACTGAGTTGCCTGAAATAGGCTTCCTGTAAATACAGGTCTCAATCTTGCCTGAGATATTACCTTTAAGAGTAATATCTAAAAAATTGATGGTATCAGTATGTGTTTCCGAAGTAAATTTTAAATTCAGAGTATTGTCATTGATATATTCCAGAAAGCCAAAGGGCTTTAACATAGAGATACACGCATATACAGTATATGTCTAAAGATGGATATGTATGTTTGTATGTATATAAATATATATATGTGTGTGTGTGCATATGTATTTGTTAATATATATATATATATATATATATATATATATATATACACACACACACACACACAGGTATATGTATTTACAGACATGTATACACATATAAACACATAAATGCATATGTACACATATATAGACATATATTGAAGTGCATTGGAGCCATTTGCAGTAAAGTAGATGAAAACATGTAAAATCATATTTATGCAATATTCATATTTAATAAAGTGTTATGCTGTGTATTTACTGTAAATATTTCACATTCTCAAGTTCTGCCCATAACAAAATATGTTCTTTGTATTTGTAAATAGATATTCCTTTTTATATCTGTATTTATATCTATACTTATATATAATCATGTATCTATATAGGTATATATCTATATATATATATATATATATAAATAAATGTGTATTTATGAATAAATAGAAAATTTTCTGCTATGTGAAAGAACATTGTAATGTGAAATATTCATATTTTCATGTTGGGTTAGTGCACTTGAGAATATGGGGTCGGTTTGCACCCAAGTACACTTTTTTGCTCCATTGACTTCTATGGGGGAATAAGTTATCGCACACATGATGAAAACATGTTAAAGCATATTGATGCTTATTTATGCAATATTCATATTTACTGTAAATATTGACATTCCAATGTTCTGCACATAGCAGAATATGTTCTTTGTATTTCTAAATAGGTATTATATATATATGTGTGTGTGTGTGTATATATATCTATACTTTTATATAATCATATATATACAGTACTGCCCAAAAGTCTTAGGCCATCATTAGATTTGTTGTTTTAGCAATGGTGTAATGACCATATATAATTATTTCTCAGTCTCTTTATTAGAATACAACCGGAAAATACAGGATATCTGTATGCAGTATTAAAAATAATTATAATAATAATCTGAAAATAACAGCTTCTATAGGCTAAAGAGTCATGTATTTAGTGGGACCTTCCCTTACACTTGAGCAACCTGACTCTCGTAAACCTAAATGGAAAAGAACCCTAATTAATGTCATTGCTAACACCTGTATTTGTCCTACTATTTCATGTCAAAATGACTGCTGTGAAAAAGGTCTATTACACCAGGTTTGTGCAAGACAGCAATACATTCACATATGGTATGAGTTTAATTCATTGGAAGCTTATTAATAAGAGCAACTTTCCAGCACATCATTCCATTCGAAATGCTTGAGATCACAGAATATGACAGACATAAAATCATACTTTTGCATCAGCAAGGCCACACTCAAAGGGAAATCAGCAAACAAACTAAATACTCAAGATGTGGTTATAAATACATTTTAAGAATCAGGAGAGGTGAAGGACAAAAAAAGGACTAGAAGGCCAAGAACATTTTCAAAATCTAATGAGAAGTTTCTCAGAGTTTCTTCTTTGAGAAACCGGAAGAAGTCCAGCAAGGACCTGGCTCAACATCTGGCAGCTTCATCGGGATGCCAAGTTGACCCTTCTACAGTCCGAAGAAGCTTGATCAGGAATGGTCGTGTAATGTTGAAGGGTAGCAGCCAAGAAACCACTTTTTCAGAAGGGGAACAGGGTGAAAAGGATAAAATATGCCAAAGCTCACAATGATTGAAATGAAGATCAGTGGAAGAGAGAATTATGGAGTGACGAATCCAAGTTTGAAATTTTTTGTGTCCAATCATTAACAATATGTGAGAAGAAAGGTTGGAGAGAGATTGAAGAATGAGTGCTTGTGGCCTTCAGTGAAACATGGTGGAGCTTTCTTCTAGCTCAATTAACGCTCGTAATGTGGCCTTCAATATATAAAAAAAAAAATCCAAACTTGTTTCCTTTATCAAAATGTGCACAATCTGGGGGGCGGAATTAGAATCTGAAGTGACCAGTGGCACTTGTGCGGAACTCTCGCTGTGTCTCCAAAAGTTTTGAGGTTTTGGCCATTTCCACCTGCTATTTTTTTTGTACATGCTACTAGTGAGCAAGCAGTTTGCTGTAGGGTTTGTCCAATTGGGTGATGTGTCTGGGACATTTGACCCCAGTGGTGGCATCTGATCTGCTAGCTTTGGGCTTGCAGAGGTGGGAGCAGCCATTGCACAACACTATGGAACTCCCTGGGCCACTGCGTACCCCTGGAACCTGCAAGATTAGAGACAACCCTGGGGTGTGTATACAGGGGAGCCAAACAACTGATACGCCAAAGTTCCAGCACAGCAATTTCGGCCGTCATCCCTCCTGTGACTACTGAGACGTAGAAGCGTCCACAAAGTTTAGGAAATCAGAGCAGATGAGTGGTGGGAAAGGCAGTCATTTCCTAGTGACAGTCTGTCTCTGGCACTGGAAAGGCTGCCTTATCTCCCCTGAGTACCGAGACCTAGAAGCGAGTGTGCATCCCAGGGACAAAGCTCACTAAGGCTTCTGTAAGTACTCATCTGAAAAGTAAGAAGATATACAGAGGGCGACTCAAAGTATAGAGCACACTGTAGTGCTAATGAAGCAAGCTGGGTATATTAAAAGTGGCCCAGCGCACATACCACTCCGGTGAAAGATGGTCCAATGTATTCAGAAGGTTCAGATAAAAAATTCAGGAGACTCCAGATATATATAAAAAACACTTTATATAAAAATATAACAGTGTACAATAAAAATCAGTAGAATTCGCTACGCGTTTCTCAGAGCTACCACTCTGTTTCCTCATAACTTGCCTGAGGAAACAGAGTGGTAGCTCTGAGAAACGCGTAGCGAATTCTACTGATTTTTATTGTACACTGTTATATTTTTATATAAAGTGTTTTTTATATATATCTGGAGTCTCCTGAATTTTTTATCTGAACCTTCTGAATACATTGGACCATCTTTCACCGGAGTGGTATGTGCGCTGGGCCACTTTTAATATACCCAGCTTGCTTCATTAGCACTACAGTGTGCTCTATACTTTGAGTCGCCCTCTGTATATCTTCTTACTTTTCAGATGATTTTGGAAATCTACTAAGAGGAGCTGCCCTAGCATTCTAATGCACAGTCAACTGGGACACTGATAAGTTTCCAGACTGCTTATCTAGGCATTATATTTGCCTTCACTACATGTGAGTACAAAATCTATATCTCATTCTATTTATCCTTATATATACTGGCTACACTAGGAGGCGCCCTTTCTTTTTTTGTTTCTGTAAGTACTCGGCATCTTTGACATTTTTCTAGTGCCACAGAATTGACCTACCAGTAGTCCACAAACTTTAGGAGCAGCCGAGTGGCAGGAAAGGCCACTATTTCCTAGTGACAGTCCATCTCTGGCACTGGAAAGGCTTCAGATACAACCCTTGATATCTACAAATATTTTTGTTACGACACAGAGCAAACCTCAGACTGTAACATTCATAGTGCGCACTACAACTTGAACAGCCAACTATTTTCTCCCTTCTTCCTTTCCTGCTCAGCTTGTCTGAATGCGTCACCTCCCCATACCTTTCCCCCCCTCTAGTAGGGTGTACCCTTAAGACCCTGAGGAGAGAGATTTAGGGGTATACTGCTTGCACACAATCTAGGCCTCAGGATTGCCCTCACAGCTGCCTGCATAATAGCAGCTAATTTTCTGCTCATGCTTATTTAATTGCCAGCCTACAGTAAGAGTGACACTTTGAACTGAAGGAGACTGATGACTTCACAAAAGGTCTTTATTTGCCCTGCATATTAAGCCTTCTGTTCTTCTAACTACTTTACATTAGTGAAGCGCAGAGTTCCCTAACTCACCCTAGAGGGGTCTGTGTCTAATTAGGATCTTCCACGTTACCTAGCCCATTTTCCACTGCTTATTCTTCATTCCACCTAGTTACCCTATTGGATGCTCTTGTTCTTTTAAAATGCCTTAAACAGCGAATGTATTGATGTGGACACCTCGTTCTAATTTTTGAATGTTCAGGCTGAGTTTTCTCATCAAAATTTCTGGTGATTTTTGCTCTTTGCTCATGAGTTGGCTCCTTTGGGTCTTGTTTTGACTATACTATAGATATACTACATTCTCTGAATAAAATGTAAACAAGATGACTTAGCTACGAAACATGCCAATCTTCTATCTTTCTCAGAATACCTCACAGAGCAAATCAACCAGCTCAAATTCAAATTGGCAGACCTTAAGGACAGGTCACGCAGAAACATTAGATTCAGGGGCTCTTTTCACAGTATTAGTAGCTCAATTTGAGGGTGCACTCAACACAATGGAACAAGCCCATAAGCCTACGACCTAGAACCGTTTCTTCTGACAAACTTAGGGATGTCACTTTTAAGTACAGACTATTACAAGAAGCATTCCGAAAACCGACTCTATCAGAAAGATTTAGCAATATACACCTGCTTCCTGATCTGTCTTCACATAACTTACAACGTAACTACGGTTTTGAGATAAGCAGACATCAAATATTGCTGGGGCTACCCTACAAAATTGTTAAGCACAAAAGATACTGAAAACACAAAAGTCCAGCAGCAGCTCTTAGGTTTAAATGACCTTTATGTCATCAAAGGGTCACAACATAAAACAAGCAATGTTTCGGAAAATTAATACTTAGTTATGCCTGATCAGTAACAGATGCTACAATTTATACACCTGTGACAATAGTTACAACCAGTCCTGGATACATTGCTCACTAGTTCCCCCTAGTGTACAGGTAAAAAAACATGTTTATACTGAAAAATAAAAGTATCCTAAAATACTAGTTAAAATATACCATTCATCATACAAAACATAATGAAAAAAGCCTAATTCATAAAAACTGATAAAATACATATACAAAATGGACAGAGAGCTGCAATACAGTGTCACAGAAACACAGATAAATACAATTCCTTATTCATACGTAGCGGTTGCATACTGTCTAGTTTATGGATCCAAAAGGCCCCACGTGGACACTTAATCAAATAAATAGCATATATGGTATTACAAGTAAAGAAGCCCTGAATAGCAACATTTTTACCAGTTAAGGGATGTAGGAATTATGACCCCTTAATCATGGAATTGCAGTTACCGAAATTGAGGCATGGGAAGCTCCCCTTATTCTTGCATGTTAAATACCCTTTAACTTTTATTTAACATGCAAGAATAAGGGGAGCTTCCCATGCCTCAATTGCGGTAACTGCAATTCCATGATTAAGGGGTCACAATTCCTACATACCTTAACTGGTAAAAAATGTGATATTCAGGGCTTCTTTACTTGCAATACCATATATGCTATTTATTTGAATAAGTGTCCATGTGTGGTCATTTACATCGGAGAGACCACCCGTAAAGTCAGAGACAGGATCAATGAACATAAGAGTAACATAAGATGCAGAAATAAGGAAGCCCCAGTTTCTGCTATTTTTTTTAAAATATGGGCATAATATAAGTCAATTACGATTCCAGGTCATAGACCACATACCCTATCCACGTAGGGGAGGGGATAGAGAGAATCTCCTCAAAAGAAAAGAGGCCTTTTGAATCCATAAACTAGACAGTATGCAACTGCTAGGTATGAATAAGGAATTGGATTTATCTGTGTTTCTGTAACACTGTATTGCAGCTCTGTGTCCAATTTGTATATGTATTTGATCAGTTTTTATGAATTAGGCTTTTTTTTCATTATGTTTTGTTTGATGAATGGTATATTTTAACTAGTATTTTAGGATACTTTTTATTTTTTGTATAAACGTTTGTAAAAAATTCAGTATAAACATGTTTGTTGACTTGTACACTAGGGGGAACTAGTGAGCAATGTATCCAGGATTGGTTGTAACTATTGTCACAGGTGTATAAATTGTAGCATTTCCTGTTACTGATCAGGCATGACTAAGGATTAATTTTCAGAAACATTGCTTGTTTTATGTTGTGACCGTTTGATGAAATAAAGTTCATTTTAACCTAAGAGGTGCTGCTAGACTTTTGTGTTTTCAGTATTGGAGGATTTTGCAGTGTCCCAGCTACAGTGTGCACTCACACAGGAAGGGGCTGTATTCCATTCTGTTTGTACAAGCGCAAAAGATAACCAGTCTCACATTGTCACCTCAATCTCTCAGGGAACTGCTCTTTTAGCAACATGGGGTCTCCAACATCCCACCGTGGCCCCACAGCCTCCCTCTCAACCTAAACTGTGAGCCTTGGCTCCTGAATGGACCGCAATGGGACCAAGAGCTAAACGTCAGAGAAGCAATCCATCACTAGGATCTCAACAGACCTCCACTGAACCTAATAAATGGACATTACACAGAGGCTGCACCACATCCCTGCCCAATTCACTCTTTTAGGTGATTACTCATAGGCCTCCCAGAAACACAACCTAATGAGTGGGCTCATCTAGGTATTTCTCAAATCCCAACCTTAATATTGAAGATGGCAACATATTATACAGAGCAAATTAGTTGTATAGAACACTCTCTGATTGTTAATTAGACAAATTTTTTAGATTAATTTATGTGATGTCATAAATGGTATGAAAAACATGTATATGATTGGATGATTAGCTTTTTAAATACAACCCCATTTGAGTGGCGTGTAGATGCTGAAAAACGTGTTGCATTTGTGCACACTTTTTAGAGCCATATCTAAGATATTGTTACGTTTTAACCATTTTTATATTTTATATTTAAAACGAATTGGCTTGTGAACTATTTTTTGGAGTCGTGATTTGCAAGTATATACCAGTACAGTTGTGAGGTAATTGCCGGAGTACAGTGAGCTGGGACACTATGAGATCTCAGCATGCTAAGTAAGTACATGGTGTGCTAACAACTCTATGTTTATTATTAACCCTTTTATACATTTTTTGTACCAAACTGTTTTGTGAGTATAATTTTCCTTACCTTAGTAAAAGAGGATAGTTTACAGTTGGTTACACTAGGAGGTGCCCTTCTTCTTTTCTGTCATTACAGCATCATCCAGTGTTGGTCTACGAAAGGAGCAAACTCCTAAAATAACATTTTATAAGAATTTAGATAAAGTGTTCCTGTGATAAAGTGATCCTAAGTGGATGGGACTAAAATAGAATCAAAGGAGGACATACTTTTCTGATCTTTAAATACTGGTATTAACTTATAAGGTGTATTGTATATAGTAACATTTTGTACAATATTTTTTTATTTATAATATTTTAATTTAATTAGATATTTATAATGTGGTTGATATTTGGAAACATGTAATATATAACAGAAAGAATAAATAAGAGAAACATTTACAAGCCAGGGGGAACAGGGGAAAGGCCAGATACCACTAATTCATTATCGATTAGACAATTATTTACCCAATTGGAGGAATTAATTAAAGTTGAACATAGACATTTGTAGGATCTGGACTCCTTGAAAAAATATCAAGATAAAAAATAAATCCCAAGGGGACTAACAATACTTAAGAATTGTTCCATCAAAGATGATCCAGAATTGTTGGAAAAATTGTTTGCTGCTCTTTATAGTTGCTCTTTTAACTAATTGAGATTCTAATTGCACATAGAGAGAAACTAGTAGAAGAAACTGGTAAGAAAAGTAAACAAACACAGAAATTATTAGAGATCTACAAAGAACATACTGAATATAATGTACTAAATGATAGAACAATTAAGGTGACAGATACATTTCAAGATTAGTTAATTACAAAGAAAAATATAAAAAAAGAGAGAGATAAGGAAGATTATAATAAAGGGATTGTATATTCCTATAATAGACAAAAGAGAGTAGAAGAAAACAGTCAGCTATAATATGTGGTACAAAAGAAGAATAAAAAGAAAAATAACATGTACCAAAGTTTCCATCAATATAAGCAGAGTGGGAATAAAGAAATAGCTACACAGAATACGTTTACCTCTTGTAGAGTCCAGTAAGAGAGACTCTAGTAGGGTACCTAATATGGAATCAACCAGAGTAGAAAGGGTACAGAATAGAGAAGAAAAACCTTCCACCTCTTCAAATGGAAAAAAAGGATGGGTTACAGCCGCATCAAAAAAACTTTAAAAAAAGAAAAGAACATACGGAAACGGGGAAGGAGGGGAAGGGGACAAACCTCCAAAACAGAGAAATTACAACAATTAAAAAGAACGATATTTAATTTATCCAATAGGTCTCTGTCAATGATGAAATTAGAATATTTAGTAAAGGACTATCTTTTTGTCCCTCTAACCCAGATAAGATATTTGATTTATTCATAGATTTTATTAAATTCAGGAGAAAACTATCGTTACAAAAATATTTTGCTTATAAACAACTAAAAAATTGGAAAATGGAGGGTTCACCAATACTAACAGATAAAATGGGTAGTAAAGAAAATCTACCATTGATCTATACAGAACCTGAGTCTGTAATAGATTAATTATTGGAGGGGGTGATCCATACTAATTTAACATTACCCTCTTCCTTCTACACAAAAAATTATGATGTATCCTATTTGGATTTGTTTCAAAATCTAGTGATGGAAGATTTTTAAAAGATACCAAAATGAATATCTGGATCAAATAATTGATGGCCCAATGGGAAAAGAGCACTTGATAGCCTGTCAATGGATGACACGATTACCATTTGTCAGGCTGACAAGGGAGGGGGGATAGTTATGCAGAACTATGAGGACTATGTTAAGGAAGCTGAACAGGTCCTATTAGATGAAGAATACTATAAAAAAAACTTAAGGGAGATCCCACAGAAGAATGTTTAGAAGAATTGGGTAAACTAATTATTTTGGGCACTAAAGAAGGGATATTGAATAATAAAGAAAGGAATTATCTAATACCTAGGTCTCCAAACATTCCCTTCTATTATTATCTGCCTAAAATACACAAAAACTCGACCAATCCACATGGCAGACCTATTATTGCAGGTATAGATAGCATGACGGATAAGCTGTCGGCCTATATAGATTATTTCCTGCAAAGATATGTCAGCCAGATGAGATAATACATTAAAGATACCACAGATTTACTTCTAAAGTTGTCAAAGATTAATATACAAGAAGACTATGTCTGGGTGTCTTGTGATGTGAATGTTCTATATTCTAACATAATTCATAGCTTGGGATTAAAAGCAATAGAGAAATATTTAGATGAGGATATCTACATGTCATCTAAAAAACCCAGAATATATTCTAACGCACAACTATTTTACATTTATGGACGAATTCTACTTACAAATATGATCCCAAGCACACTGCTAATGCAGTGAAATCATATTTGGAGAGAAAAACAGCTGATAAATCACTGACAAACACTGACAACCATGGACTGGGCAGTATGGGATCACCTGGACAGAGAAAGAAATAAAAGACAACCTAAATCTAAAGAACTCTGAGATGTGCCGAATGAAGCCTGGTATAATATACCAGAAGATTACTTCAGAAAACTTCAGGACAGTCTCCCCCACCAAAAGAGTTCAATATGTGCTTAGTGCCAAGGGAGGTCACACTAAATACTGACTTTTGCCTGAAGAAGCCATTTTGTTCTGAAAATTGTGTTTTTTTATATGTTGTGTACATATTTCCTGTGTTTTCTGTTTGTATCTTAATAAAGAGACCGAAACATAAATATGGATGGTCATTAAAACTCTATATATATATAAAAAAATATATATATATTTTTATACTTGTTAAGCATGGAGATGGTATATGTAATAATACTTGTCTTTGTGAAAGTTCAAAGTTTCAGCATAACATGTTAAAGTTGTAAAGCCCAGGCTCATTACTTAATGACATAAGGACAAGAGCACCTCATAAGTTAATAGGAATCTCCCATTTAAAACTCCTAGAAATGTTATCCCTGAGATATGCCACTTTAACAATGTTTTTCTTTCAGAATAGAAAAATATTGACTGTAATGTTAGGGACTTCATGTAATATTTTACATATATATTTTACACCATGTTTCATTTTACATTTGTTCCCTTTTCCTAGTCGGCTACATTATCATAAACGGGAGGTTTTTTTGGGTACATTGGATGAATTTTTACCCAGCATAAGCAGGAAATGGCTGCCCTGAAACAGACAGAATTAATTAAATTAGAACAAAGCAAACTTCCCAAATTCTGTGACAAAAGTTGAAAATAATGAAGACAGATAGTGTAAGGTGTTGTTCATATGTGATATCTCTACCTTGCATAATGGTATCCTATAAAGCCCCATTTGTTCCCACTTGCTTGTGAGTATATGTGATTGTAACAAGGAAAAAGTTAAAGCAAGAGTAGTAAGATATCTTGGCGCTACTAGACACTGACCCACATGCAATATAAATTGAAAATTAAGCAATTCAAAAACATATGTATAAAATATTGTAAATAGAATTGCGGACATATCTCATATATATACAATTTCTTAGTAACTTGTTCAGAAAATATACGACCAGTATAGAATTTAACATTTTAACATGCAGTAAGTTGCTAACCCATATAAGTAAGATAAATGCATATAATATATTATAAAAGCAAGTGCATCAAAAATATTAAAGCCTTATAACTTATCAAGTAAGACAATAAAGAGAGAAACAATTTATATTAATATATACACCTAACATTTGATATAATGGGAAAATCGGATTTTACATTTAGTGTGAGCTAGCTGATATGTTCACACCTGACAAAGTGACATAATAAAATCGAACAAAAAAATTAATATTAAATCACAAATATATCTTACATATTTAATAGTAATTTGAGAGTAGGAATAATAGGATATATAAGTAAATCCTATCTATCTATGAACAACTTGACATCACTGATTTTATTCATCCCCCGTGGGAATCCTGTTTCCAGCGTATAGATCCAGAAAATTTATTTTCTACTGAGGGCTTGCTATCTGTCTCCACCTCTTACTCCTAAAGTCACATGTTCTATACCTTGAAATTTGAAATAATGTAATCTATTTGTGTGTTCAAAAAAATGTTTTGCCACAGGGGTCTTAGGGACGTCTGCTTCTATAGATAGAAGGTTAAGTTGTATTTCAACCTGCCTTACTTGTGATTGGATATTTTGACTGCTCACTCTTTATTAAAACAGCTGCTAGGGACGCTTCTCTTTAGCTCTGATAAACTGCTAGTAAAGCAGGAAACGCGTCAGCTGTGGATTCGCTCTGTGTTCTGTGCCGTTTGTGTTCTTAATGCAAGTATAATAAATCGTTATTTTAAAACTATTTATCTCTCCCTACCTAATATTCTTTCTCTATGGGACTGTGAAACTGTTTAAATTGTTTTGCCTTATCGCTATTAGGGGTTTCTGGAGAGCCCTAGCAGTTCTATGTGAGAGACAGCCTACAGCAGTGTATTCCACCTGCTGTGTACATGGGAGGCTAATACCGCAAGTGCACTATAGCTATACATACTAGTACAATTAGGTGAGTCCAACTTTGGAATACCTTACATCACCTATCATACGGATCTTTATAAGTCTAGATCGTCATCTGAAGTGGTAAGCCCTTTGCCTTTATTATTTTGGATGTCTTGGATTACAATGTCACTATAATCAAAGTTTTGTGATATCCGCTACTTGTGGGACCCTCGTTTAGGGTAGTTTTCACAAAGAAACATTCAACAATATATTCATACAGTAAAAGTCTGTAAGTTTGTGTGAAATTGTGTGAAACATATCTCCACAGAGACTATAACTGAATAAAGTATAACCAAGCTCATCTTTTGTTACTTGATATGGCTGCATATAATGACACACGTAGGAGGGAGAGATTTAAACAACTATTTAAAGGCACAGACACAGACTAGAATAAATTTGAATTGGGAACTCTATATACTAATAAAGAGAAAATTCATGTTAAAGAACTCAAACTCTGGTAGGACATAGAGTTTTTGGAAAATTACCTTGAGGAAAAGAAGATCCCTAGGGGATTAAGAATGAAAAAGTTTCCAGCCTTTCATAAAGATTTTCCAGAATTTATGATCACTTGGAATCAGTCCCTAACAGAGTGTTCACTTACATTGATGGAAAAACTGGTTAAATTTAAAAAGGAACAAAGAGATGGCATACTATCAGAGATTGAGAGTCTGGATAAACAACTTGAGAGATTCAAGGATGATGAAAAAATAATACCATTCCAGAAACAACTGGATGAGACATTGGAAAAATTAAGCACAGAATTGTCTGACAATAAATACAAAAAGTATGAGAGAGATTCCAAGGACTATGACTTGGGTATAGTATACAGTTGGAATACTGAAAGGAAGGCACAAAAGAAGAAATTCAACAAAAATCCAAATAAAAATAAAAATAAGAACCAGAAAAAAGTGACATTTTCGAGCTTTGAGAGCACAACTGGTTTGAATGACACTAACTCTACATCAGCATCAACTTCTGTAACACCTACTACTGCCTCACCTACTACTTCAACACCAATTAGAGCATCTTCAGATTCTGACATGGCACTAGGGGCAAGACCAAAAAACGGGGCAACTCATATGGAAAGTATGAAAGAAAGGAACAAAGAAAATCTGGAGGAAGCCCAGATAGTATGAGTAGCCACACCAAGGTACCCAAGCCGCAGAACACAGTGGAAGAAGAAGAACATCAGAGGAGACAAATAATTAACCTATCATCTAGGACATTAGAACAGTGTGAGATATCTGTTCTTTCCAAGGGACTTGGTTTCTCACCAACCAGGGACTTTGACCTTTTTGATACCATTCTAGATATCAATAAATTTGTTTGTAAAATAACATTAACCAAGCATTTCAAAAATTTGAATGTGACAGACTTACCCGGTGACTCACGTAGTGACATCCAGGTCATTAGTGACAATTGTGACTTCATTGACCTATGTGACATTGTGTCACTGTGTGAGCTGCAGGGTGAGAATGTTAACACTGATAGTACAAATCAACAGTTGATTAAGGAGTCTAAACCCAGCACATTTATCCTACTTCCAAATTCCAACTTGAGTTAAAACATTAGTTGGATCTAGGTTTAGAATGTTCAGTACTTACAATTAAAACTAGTGATTACATTTACGTGGATAACCCCAGGACACCTGTATTAAAATATTTACCTAAAGTACATAAGTCCCTAGTTGATCCCCCAGGTAGATCAATAATTTCAGCAACTGGCTCCCTGGGGGAAAAATTGGGGCAATGGGTAGATGCACAACTTCAACCTATAGTGCAGTCTTTACCTGGTTTCCTGAGAGACACCAAGCATTTATTGAGGCTCATTCAAAATTTTCAATGGAAAGAGGGTTTCATGTTTGTTACCATAGATGCTGTGTCACTTTATTCCTGCATCCCTCATTCCCTTGGAATTGCCGCAACTAAAAAGATTTTGGAAAGGTACTCAAGATATAATACTGAGTTAATTGACTTCATCCTACAGGCTATTGACTTTCTACTAAATCAAAATTACTTTATTTTCAATGGGGATTTCTTCATACAGCTCAGAGGGACTGTGATGGGGGCAAAATTCGCCCCCTCTTATGCAAATTTTTTTCTTGCAAACTTTGAGCTTATGAGAATCTTCAGTGACAGTAACTATTATAAAAGTAATATCAAACTGTATACTAGATATATAGACGATGTTCTATTAATCTGGGGGGTACTATTGAAAAACTAAGTGAGTTTGTGGATTATTTGAATCATAATGATGATAACTTAAGATTCACATATAGTGTATCTGATACAAGTATACTGTACCTAGATGTATTGATTAAACATGTTGGACAGCGTATAGTTACTGAGGTTTATAGGAAAGAATCATTGGCAACACTATACTCAGAGCAGACTCCCTACATCCTAATCATTTGAAAAAGGGATTCCCAAAGGCCAATATATTAGGCTCAGGCATAATTGTACCAAATTGAAAGATTACTGGAAACATGTGAATGACCTGACCTCCCGACTTGTGGAGAGGGGTTATGAGCACTATGAATTAAAAGAACTATCTGCACTAGTGTCAAGCTTTGAGAGAGATAGTATGTTGAGGGATAAGAATCGTGGAGAGAGCAACACTAGGAGCTCACAACATAAAGGGGTCAATTTCATCACAAAATATAGTAGACAGTTCAATGAGACATGTAATATAATTAAAACCAGAATGCCTCTACTGGAGAGAGATGTAGATTTAAGATCTATCTAAGCTAGTTGTAATTTCATATCTCGTAGATCTGATACTATAGGAGATAAGGTGAGAAAAAACTTCAGTTCGAAGGTCCTTTCCAGTAATTCAACTAAGTCAGGTTGGCTTTCTACAAATCCAGGCTTCTACAAATGTGGAGGCTGGCCTTGTAAATGTTGTAGCTATGCATTGGTGGGAGATAATTTTACATCAACTAATACAGGCAAAATGTATAAGATAAAAGAACGTTTAAATTGCAATTCTATTTTTACAATTTATCTTATCACCTGCACATTTTGCAAATTTCAATACGTTGGTTTGACTTCCAGAAATCTCAAAGATAGGATTAGGGAACACCTGCTATCTATAGAAGCAGACGTCCCTAAGACCCCTGTGGCGAAACATTTTTTTGAACACACAAATAGATTAGATTATTTCAAATTTCAAGGTATAGAACATGTGACTTTAGGAGTAAGAGGTGGAGACAGATAGCAAGCCCTCAGTAGAAAATAAATTTTCTGGATCTATACACTGGAAACAGGATTCCCACGGGGGATGAATAAAATCAGTGATGTCAAGTTGTTCATAGATAGATAGGATTTACTTATATATCCTATTATTCCTACTCTCAAATTACTTTTTGAATATGTAAGATATAGTTGTGATTTAATATTTATTTTTTTTGTTTGATTTTATTATGTCACTTTGTCAGGTGTGAACATTTCAGCTAGCTCACACTAAATGTAAAATCCAATTTTTCCATGATATCAAATGTTAGGTGTATATATTAATATAAATTGTTTCTCTCTTTATTGTCTTACTTGATAAGTTATACGGCTTTAATATTTTTGATGTAGTTGCTTTTATAATATACTATATGCATTTATCTTATCTTATCTACGGGTTAGCAACTTACTGCATGTTAAAATCTTAAAATGTTAAATTCTATACTGGTCGTATATTTTCTGAACAAGTTACTAAGAAATTGTATATATATGAGATATTTCCGCAATTCTATTTACAATATATTATTATTATTTTTAAGATTGTCTTTTTGTATGCTTGTTATATTTAGTATATATTGCGATATACTATATATTGCCGTGAGCATGGTCACTTAATGGTTAAGTTGTATTTCAACCTGCCTTACTTGTGATTGGATATTTTGACTGCTCACTCTTGATTAAAACAGCTGCTAGGGACGCTTCTCTTTAGCTCTGATGAACTGCTAGTAAAGCAGGAAACGCGTCAGCTGTGGATTCGCTCTGTGTTCTGTGCCATTTGTGTTCTTAATGCAAGTATAATAAATTGTTATTTTAAATCTATTTATCTCTCCCTGCCTAACATTCTTTCTCTATGGGACTGTGAAACTGTTTAAATTGGTTTAAAGACATGACCAGATAGTCATTGGTGTGGTTTAGCCAGTATGGACGCACCAGAAGAACCAGTGACCCAAACCTATCAAAACTGGGTTGTCCCTCAAAATTTGGGAAGGCTGCAGATTTGGTATGTGCTAATTTGCATTTCTGATGATGTCACAAAAAAGACCACCACTAAGATACAAATCATCTTCCCTTCTCTTATTTAGATTAAAGTCATAATAGAACTTTGCAATTAGAGAACTTTGTGCAAACTCTATCTCTATTTAAACTGGTCTGTGAAGACCACAAACATATGATCATATGAGACTGCAGGTATCCATTGTTGACAACATATAAATGTTTCTAAAGTAAAATCAGGGATTGTCTAATGCCTACCCCAGAGGAATAACCATGACTCCCCCACCAATCATGACTAACCCATGGCTCTCTCCGACTCAACCCAAGTCTTTCATCCCAGAGAGCATCTGAGAAATGCTGGGAGATAGGGATGTTGCATGTTTCTTTTCCAGTCCGTCTTCTCTGAGTGTCCATTTGTATTAAAGTGATAGTAAAGTAAAGCTTAAACTTTCTTGGAATAGGACATGCAATTAAAAAAAAAATCAAATTTTCTCCTATTATCAAAACGGCTTCATTCTTTTGGTATCCTTTGTAAAAGGCTCATAGGAGCTTAGGCAAGTGCACAAGTCTTTAGCAGTCTATGACAGCAATGTTTTCAACAATGTTTGTAGAAATGTTATGGTAATTAGTGTGACGTGGCAGCAGTGAAATTGTGTTGCCTTCCTGGGTTACTGTAAATAATCTCTAGCTAGTTTGGGTATGTAAAAAAGTTGTGCGATAGTGTTGGGTATAGAGCTGATGTGCCAATTAAAGGGGCAGTAAAGCCAAAATGAAAGCTTCATACTTCAGGCACAGCATACAATCTTAAGACTTTAAGAATCAAATGATCTGCATTCTCTTAGTACCTTTTGTTAAAGAGTAAACCTAGGTGGACTCATAGGGACTCAGGACAGCACATGTCTATAGTACTCTATGGCAGAAATATTTGCAACAATGTTTTATATTAGTTATATATTGTTAAAAACAGTGCTGCCATAAAGTGCTAGACACCTTGGTTTACACTTCAACAAAGGATATCAAGAGACTAAGGCAAATTTGATAATAGGAATAAATTGTAAAGTTTCTTAAAATAACAAGGTGTATCTGAATCATTAAAGTATAATTTTGACACCCAAGACACAACATGCTGTGAACTGAGATGTCATTGCAGAAAATGTAGCATGTTTGCAGAAAAAACAGGACACAAGCAGGAACGGTTAGCACTTTTAATTTGCAGCGTTGCTCCACATCATGTTGTTGTCTTTAAACAGTGCTGTGCTCTGGCTGCACTGTGTAAGTTTCCCTTAAAATAGTGCAGCCAGAGTAAAGTGCTGTTTGAAGAGGACAGTGAAATACAGAGCAGCACTGTAAAGTAGCAGTGCATCGACTGATGACCGTCAATGCTTTAGTGTAACTGCCTATTCCTAATTTAAAATTGAATTTTATTTCAAACTGACCTGCAGAATTTTTTTTTTAACTAAAACACTCTCATTGCAGAAAGCGAAAAAAAATCTGCCTCTGGGATTTTGAGCTTACTGTCCAGCATGTAGTCAGAGTTTCCAACTGGTATTGTAGACCCGGTTTTAAACAAAACTACTATTTGAATTATGCTATAAATAAAACTTGGTAAAGCTTAAATAATAAATATTGTGGAACATGTACATTTGCTATATTTCCATGTAGTCAATAGTCCCCATGTTGTTGTTACGTTTTGCTTTGAGACGCACGTTTAAAATATTTGTGGCACTATTTATTTGTTATATGCTGTCAACAATCAATGAGCCCCAGTAATATAACATAATAATAGAAACATGAAAGTTTCAACTAGATAAAATATATTATGAAAATAGAGCAAGCTTAAAAGTACGTATATAAAGGTATATTTATTTTCCTGATTATGAATAGTTTGCTATTGAAGAGAGAGCACAAGTTATGTTAGCACTATAATTTCTATACACAATTATTGTATGGGGCAAAGTAAATATAGGAAACTAAAGGCAGACATCAGGTTTACACCATGACTGCACTTTCCTTTTTAACCAGTAGGTGGCATGAGTAAACTTGTAAAGACTTCAGCAGCCATTTAAACAACACAAGGAGAAGTCTGGGCTGTCAGTCCCGGGCCGGCTCCAGCAGACGCGAGACCTTTCAATAAGCCACTGAATAGACACTGGAAACAGGAGGCATAAGCCATTTTACAAGTACCAGGACCGGGTATGTTCTTTGGAGGGTGAAAAGCACTCATTACTACTTCTTTCATGGGTGCAGACAGAAGAAAAGAGAACAGTGTAATCTGGGAAGGCTGCGATGGATTAGGTATTTGTGCACTTGTCTCTCATCCAATTTAGCATAGAAGCAGCTGGACCGGGCGATTCTCAGCAGCCTTTATAATAAGGGATGTCCAGGTTGGAAAGGATAACCGTTCTCTTGTTATTTCTTATTGTGAAAGAGATACCTATTTGACGGGATAACTCATTGTGCGTGTGTCTGGATGGTTCTGCAAAATCATCCTGTGGAACTAACACTGCTTGCACTTTCAAAGGAGAATATGGGGGTGTCCTTTCTTTTATGCAAATAATAGGATCAGAAATAAACTATTCTGCCATGGACAAAGCAAGGGAAAAAAACAATTATTTTGAAAATTCATAACATTTGGATGTGTGCTAAGGGAATTGTATAGAACAGCAGGGAGACAACACTGGTGAGCAGGGGATATCCTATAACAGAAGGGTCCTGTGTGCGCTATGTGCATCATTATTACTCTAGCAGACTACCTAACAGCCTCTGTCTCAACTGACCAAAATCCACCTGGGATGATATCTTGCTTATTTTTCTGTTTTTAAATCTCTATTATTTCTAGTTATATGCAGTTTTTCATTTAGATCTTATTTGGTGGTGTAAAGAAGATTATTTGGAAGTGATATAATTATAGGGAAAAAATTGGATTCTATAGAATAGTCCTGTAAAACTTGATATCTTAGCAAAATATAAGACAAGACAGGAAGTTTTGTAAATGTTCTGCACCTAAGGCCATCATTCCTAGTGTGTATGGGACAGGGAGAAATAGATCTCTAGCAAACAATAAGGGAAGGAGTATCAGCCAAAAGACCAATTTGTCCTTCATCCTGCACAGAGGCTTGGCTTAGGGAGAGGCTTAGCTTCACAGGACATAAAGCATTTGGACGAAGCATACAAGAGCTGCTGTGGTTTTTTTTATTAATATTATACACCTGCACTGTTTGAAATAAAACCAGAATGACTTTTATTCACAAGGCACATTGAAGAATTGTATATCATGCAAGCATATTTATTATAACTTGATTTTTTTTTTTTTTGTATTTCAAGAAATGCTGCTAAACAAAGGTATTGCATTGCCAAATGTGAATTTCAAACCCTCTGGGGGTAAATGCTACTGAAGCCATTGGGATAGCCCAGTCTAATCAGCATAAGGAGACGGAGCACGTAGAAGGACAACAAAAACATCTGAGACTCCCTCCCCCCACACACCCTCATCCACCCAGCCAGCAAATGGGTAAACTAAAATATTAATATTTGAGAAGGAAAAGTAATCATATCGATTATTTCCTGCAGTTACCCTCCCCCTTACCCCATAAAAATTGGGACCATATCGCTGCGGGACCTTTATCTTGCTAATTGTGGATTAATTTTTGATGAGCACGAAGTGAACAGGTGCAAAGTGTGATTGGGAAATCCGAGACAGACAGTTTTAGTATCTCAATAAGAAGATGGATAGCGATCGGGATATGTATCGTCAGTTCCAGGATTGGTGCCTCAGGACTTATGGGGACTCAGGAAAAACCAAAACAGTGACCCGTAAGAAATATGACCGTATTGTTCAGCTCCTCAACGGCTCAGAGTCTAGCTCCACGGACAATGCCAAATTTAAATTTTGGGTCAAGTCTAAAGGATTCCAGCTTGGAAATACAGATGAGGTCAACCCTGGAGAGAAGCAAGTACTCTACGTTCCTGTTAAAACCACGGTTAGTGCATATGCTAATTTGTCTCCTAGATCACAGGGGAATGGGTGTCAAAGATGTGCAATTGCTATTTCCCCCTGATTTTAGTGTGGCATTTCCTGACATACAAGTTCAGGTAATTCTGTGTGCTGCTTAACAATTGGAGACTGAACCTCTCTCTTGTCCTTTTCTTTGTTTTCATGGTGTACCGAAATTGTCCTGTGTTATTGCCCAGTATGCTATTACAGTATATTGCAATTGATTGCCAGGTATAACTAATAATAGTTAAGATGATACAGTAATTATAGCACGTTTTGTGACAACATATCATATTATATCATGGCATAATGGGCAGTGTTGTGGGATGCATCTGTATGCTGACTGCACTGTCCTGTCTCTTCACTTCTCCAACCCCCTTATACTTTTTATTTGTCTCTCCCAGACAACTAAGGATTATTTGATGTATCGTATATTACCCTGTCTTGATCAATAGAGCACAGTGTCTCTTCACTGGAATAGAGCCACTAGTGGCGCTAACCCCTTTTAACTGGGGTTTTCCTGGGGATTAAAGCATTTCATTGTCACAGTGGATCAAGCTCAGCATACCCTGTCACAAATATTTCTAATGGTACTTATGCAGTTCTGCGTTTTGTGATTGTGAAGGGAAAGCATGGATGGAGAGGATATAGGACCAGATTTGCTATAAGCAAAGTAGGCAGTTGCCTAGGGCATATTTTTCAACTGACTACCTGTCTCACTGGTCAGCTGATGCAACTTTGCAGTTCACTGCTCATTACTTTATATTCAGTGAGCTTCAAGCTTGGCTGCATTAAATAGCTTATGGCCCCTTGTTATAAGGGGACTGCACATGATTGTGGCTCTTTTACAAAGTACAAGTAGGGCAAAAGGCTTCCTAATTCTGAGTGATATGTGCCTAGGGGCTCTAGAGATGTAAATATGGCCCTTCCAAAAAAGGATTTAGCTTTTGCTACGTAATGCTTGCCAGCATCGTATGGCAGCCAAAAGGTTAACCATTAGTCTTTAGGCTTGAGGATGGGTTTCTGAGAACAATTGGTGCTGGGATGGCGTTAAAGCATTACCACTCGGGCAGAACTGAGTCTGCATAGCCAGACAGGCTGACATGCTGCATCGGGAGAGATAAGTTGTTGCTTTCTGATGGATAAAGCTGCACAGTTACATTATGTGAGAAGATGACAGCTGTGGGTCTCAAGTAGGTTTCATCATTAAACTGCTCAGCTGACTTTTATTTCTTATCATTAACAACAGAATTAATATGTTTTTTTTTTCACTGTAAAAATAACCAGACATTGTTTACTGACAATTCATTTTAGCAACTTCCTCTGAGAGTAATCAAGTTAAAAATGTCATAAAATAAATGTAATGTGGATAAGTATAGTCTACATTTTTATTTATAGTGTTCATATATCAAAGTTTTGATATTTTGATTGATGACTAAAAATATTGTTAAGACCTGTGTTAATAATTTACAAAGAGAATCAACATGGAAAGAATATGTGTAGGGCGCTATAGATATTTTATTTGTTTATCAGCCCTATTTACATGCGTAATTGTATTTTCAGTCAATGAAGCTTATATGCATTGCTTGAGTGGTAGAAGAAATAATAAAAAAAATCAGATACTTATAGCTATAGAGACTTGATAAATATCAGCCCTGAGGTTGCTATTACAATATGTCTACTATCAGTAATTAGTCTTTTGGGAGAATTTACTTTTATGCATTCACTTAAGGGGACAAGTCTTTCCCTGTAACCCAGGACACCAATATAAAATGTATGCAATCTGCTGTGAGCCTAGTGCAACCTTATAGTAAGCTTATGTCACCGAGTCCTGCACAGTGGTACATCTAGGGGGTTCTGGATTCATTCATGTAGCACCACCAAATCTCAATGGTGAAAGAGCCTTGAATATGCACAGAAGCCCATTTACGCACATAGTGCTCTAACCTGATCAAGAAAACCTGTAAAAGGGAGGAGGGGAAATCTGAAAAATAAAGACACAACCAGGTTGTAGAAGGTGAAATGCATATCATATCCCACCCTCTACCCTTGATATTCAGCTTTGATGTTACCTTTATAAATGGTCCCAAATGTATTGGTTAAGATCCACCCTAGTCTTGCATTAAATTAATTTAGCATATTCCTATTGAAATATTATATATATTTTTTATTTATTTTTTCTGTAAAGTTTAAAGGGCCTTTTTACACTCATTTTTTCTTTGCATAAATATTTTGTAGAAGATCTATTTATATAGCCCATAAAGTTTTTTTAAAAAAAAAATGTATAGTTTTGCTTATTTTTTTAATAACATTGCTCTGATTTTCAGACTCCTAACCAAGCCCCAAAGTTTTATGTGAATACCGTCAGCTACCTTCTCCAGCTTGCTCCTGTTTGTGTAAAGGGTCTTTTCATATGCAAAAGAAGGGGGAGGGGGGAGTGTCTTATTTCCCATTTGCAGTGGGCTTTCCAGCTACCTTTTCAACAGAGGTAAACTGAGAGCTTCTAAGTAATTTTTTAAACAGTTTTATACTGGATTTTTATATCAGTATCTGTGCATTTAATTATTTATAGTAGTGTCTGTTACATTCAGTTATATGAAAATGAGTGTATACTGTCCCGTTAACGTTCTATTATACCAATTAAAAACTTTAAAACTAAGCTAAATATTGCAGAAACCCCCTGCAAGTCAGATTCTCGTGTCCTGTATTTTATTTGATTGTTTATTATTTTGTGCACAAGAGTAAAGTAATCATCCAATTCTATGGACGCATTAGAGACTGCAAGCTTTTACAGAATATAACAAACACGTCCCCATCTACTGATTCAAAACATGTTATAAAGTCTAATTTCCAGTTCTACTGTGCATAAATCTTCTAGTAAATGTATTTGCAGTGTTATTCAGCTCCCTTCTTCCCATGGAGCATGCCACTCCCCCCTCCGTGTATCTTCAGCTCCTTCCTTTCCCCTCCGTGTAGCTTCAGCTTGCTATTAGCTAAAACAACAGTTCCTCTAGCCGGGCACCCAATAGTGCAGAGTCAGACGTATTTCTTCTAACTTAGAAAAAGTTTTCAGTTCTTTGAACTGAATACAATGCATGCACAAACGGAATATTTATTTATATAAATATGAGGCACATATGAAAAATGTTTATACAGCTAATTACAGCACTCACTTAGCACCACTGTGAGAGATCATTCTGGTACTCTTTCTCTAAACTTAATAACATTATCTGCCATGTGCATCACGTGACTGCTGTGCCTGTGAGCAACGTGCGTTACAACATGGCAGCACACATAGCAGCACTGAGCTCAGTATCACCATTCTGTTTAACAACACTCTTCTTGAATACAATAGGGGTAAGCTGCACAGACTGCCTAAAAATCCTTTATTACTACATTTGTAGTAGATTTATGGACTGACAGCAGAAGTTAGTTTGCAGAATCTGCATCAGGTGTTTAGTGTTCCTTTAACTCCTCCGTCAGTTTTCACTGATGTCCAGCAAGGCACTGTAGGGAGTTGTGGCGTGACCAGGGTGACACCATCAGAGGAGATTAATTCCTGCTTGATGGTGTCAAGGAACACCAACATCTCGTCGACCACCAGTGGTCCATGGACCACTGGTTGGCGACCGCTGCTTTAAAACATTACATTTTAAATACAGCTGACATTTATCCCTTTATTAAAGAGACAGTAAAGTAAACGTTCCAATGTTTTCTCTTATTGAATTTGCTTTGTTATCTGGGCATCCTTTGCTGAAGTGCAAAACTACGCAGGCTGAGGAGCCACAATGCACTGCTGGGAGCTACGTAGCTAAACATATAAGGCAAGACATTGACAACAGGCATACAAAAATAGCTCAAAGTGAGTGGTTACTCGGGGCACAGTAAACACACATGCAGTGAGATGCTAAAATCCATTTTGGAGTTACACTAGAAATGTTTGTTGGCAAAAAACTATGACCTTTAACATACTTGGGGAAAATATGGTTTACTGTCCCTGTAAGTTTACCTCCATACAAGGTTTCAAGAAAATCCTCTTGTTGCATCTTTCTGTAGGAATAACAAAAGTTTATCATTATTCCTTTTGGAAATTTTTATTTTATTTATTTTTTTTGTATCAAAATCTACTATTTGTCCGACTTGCTTCAAATGTGAAAGGTTGCTTGAAATAGCTTGAGTGTCAAATTCATATAATCAGATCCGAAATTGAAACAATATTTTAGATGGACTTTAATTCACCTATTCTAATGAAGATACACTGTAACTTTTTAATATAGCAATGACATTCTAATACCCTGTACTCTGGCCGCCCACTTCAAAAGTCTTTTTTTGGGAGCTAACGGTTTGAACTGTTCTTCAATCGGTGCTCTAGCCATACGGCACACACACAGTTTTTATTTGTAGCTAGAGCACCGATTCGAGAACAGTTCAAACAGTTAGATTAGAAAAAGATTACTTTTGAAGTTGGCAGCCGAGCGCAGGGTATTAGAATTTCATTGCTATATTAAAAAAGTAAGTTATAGTGTATCTTCATTAGAATGGATGAATGAAACTCTCTCTAAAATATTGTTTCCATTCCTGATCTGATTATACGAATTGGAAACTTTACAGTCACTTTTTAAGTACCTTGACTGCTCTGCACCCTCAGCTAGTGCTAAAGAATACTGTACTGTATTGCATTGCAATATGTTTAGTCTTATTTTGCATATTTGAAAGAGCCTTCTAGGAATTCCTTGCCATAAATATCCATAATGCAATCAAGAGAATTGAAAGAAGTCCTATTTTTCATTGAGAATATTCAAACCAAAGTCTTTTGCTTATTATTTAATATACAAATGTGTGTTTTTACAAACTGATAATAAGGTCTTCTGTAAGATCGGATGTTTTACTTTTTTGGTTTTTAGATTAATATTGAGATATTAAAAAAAGTTGTAAGCTGTTGGGAGTTGCAGACCTTTCCCTGGACATTTAGCTTTGTTAGTGGTATCTCATATAACATCATAAACTGCAATCTGAATTATATTACTGGTCACATGACATATTACCTGAAAACCTTTTAAAAATGGCATTTCATGAAACAGTATTTGCTTTGGTTTAGGGTAGATAAGAAAGCTACAAACTGCAACTATTGCTAGACGTAGAAGAGTTTGGATGTGGAGAGATGTATTTCATTTACAAAAGTGTCAAACTTATTTTGTTCTTTCAATGTTGATTATATTATGTTGCATACATTTAGGCCTAGATTACAAGTGGAGCGATATTGCAGGGTGTGCTATCAGTATCGCTGGACCACAGTAAGATTAGCCCCCAATCTGGTATTACAAGTCCATGGTAAAACTCAATTGCCAGAGAATGTTTACCATGGTGGACTTCTGTTTAGCATGCCCTATTCTTTTAATAGATATAGCAGCCATGGTAAACATCTCGGATGTTACAAGATAATAGTTTTTAGTTGAACTTGAGCGCATACACATAACAGCGCTAACAAAAGTTAGCATGACTTAAGAACTGAAGTAAAGTGTTAGGGCTAGACAAAAAGTATAATAAATCACATGGAAAACATATATATATATATATATATATATATATATATAATCAAAGTCCATAGGGCACTGCACACACTTTCAAAAAGTTAAACTGCCCGGGTGCATTCAAAGATAAGCATATACACAACAAATAGGAGCGCACTCGCCGGGTCTTAATTAAATATGTTTAATCAAAGTGACGTTTCGGGGTTGTTAGCCCCGTCCTCAGACCATTACCAATGGTCTGAGGACGGGGCTAACAACCCCGAAATGTCACTTTGATTAAACATATTTAATTAAGACCCGGCGAGTGCGCTCCTATTTGTTGTATATGTATATATATATATATATATATATATATATATATATATATATATATATATATATATATATATACATACAGGTATACCTCACTTTACAGCGCTTCGCTAATACAGTGCTTTGTGGAGCTGAAGTTCAACCTCCAAGGATTTTGAAATAGTGCTGTAATTATCGTGAGATTGCGAGAAAAGTGACTGGCACCATTTTGTTATGCGCAGTTCACTTCTCTTACTGCTTTACAGTGCAATCTGTGTCTCAGTGTCATAGTCTGGCAAATTTTACTACAGTAATTGACAATATGTTACAGGTACAGTATTTATTGAATACTGTGCTGTGCTAGTGTTAAATTAAACGTAGCACTATTGCACCCCTAATTTATGTTAGTTCAAACATGTTTAAGTTTTTAGACACACTGGCAAGTGAAAAGAAAGCTAAAACTGCCTTGTTTCACTTTAAAGGGACATTATACACTCATTTTTTCTTTGCATAAATGTTTTGTAGATAATCTATTTATATAGCCCATAAAGTTTTTTTTTTAAAATTAATGTATAGTTTTGCTTATTTTTAAATAACATTGCTCTGATTTTCAGACTCCTAACCAAGCCCCAAAGTTTTATGTGAATACGCTCGACTACCTACTCCAGCTTGCTCCTGTTTGTGTAAAGGGTCTTTTCATATGCAAAAGAAGGGGGAGGGGGGGAGTGTCTTATTTGTCACTTGCAGTGGGCTTTCCAGCTACCTTTTCAA
This sequence comes from Bombina bombina, assembly GCF_027579735.1. Lineage (NCBI taxonomy): Eukaryota > Metazoa > Chordata > Amphibia > Anura > Bombinatoridae > Bombina > Bombina bombina. Next base: position 871,477,761 of record NC_069503.1, on the reverse strand, counting down.
CAGAGCCAAACTGACAGCTTCTAAGTAAGTTTTTAAACAGTTTTATACTGGATTTTTATATCAGTATCTGTGCATATTATTCTTTATAGTAGTGTCTATTACATGCAGTTATATGAAAATGAGTGTATACTGTCCCTTTAAGGCGGTTTTCACTTTACAGCGGGGCTCCGGTCCCTAACCCGATGTATGAGCGAGGTATACCTGTATATATATATAAAATATAAGTTTATTATTGAAATAAGTGAATATGTTTTTATTATCAGAAATACTTGAAATTCTTTTGTTCTTCACTTAGAGTTTTTATTTTAAAATTTTATGTTATTTGATATATTTTTAAATATAATTATCTATATGTAAATATATATACAATACATATATATATATATATATATTCATATAGATACTGTATATAGTTATAGTTTGACAGTTTTTCACCACTAGAGGGCGTTAGTTCATGTGTTTCACATAGATAACTGAGCTCAGGCACGTGAAGCTCCCAGGAGTCGGCACTGAATGGCTAAAAATGCAAGTCTGTCAAAAGAACTGAAATAAGGGGGCAGTTTGCAGAGGCATAGATACAAGGTAATCACAGAGGTAAAAAGTATATTATGATATCTGTGTTGGTTATGCAAAACTGGGGAGTGGGTAATAAAGGGATTTTCTACCTTTTTAAACAGCAACAATTCTGGTGTTTACTGTCCCTTTAATAATGGTTGTATCTGTAGGGAAGTGCGCTAGATAAGCTGGGCAGTGTTATTCTTTGTTCAGTTGTACAGGTACAGTGAATGTGTTAGTGTTTCCCATTGCCAGATCATTTGCACATTGTTACTGCTCGGTGATAAGGTGCTAGTACATCTGTGTATTATTGCGGTATCTGTATAATCACAAGCCAGTAATAGAAAAAAGTATTTTAAAGGACCAGTAAAACACAGTAGATTTGCATAATCAACAAATGCAAGATAACAAGACAATACAATAGCATTTACTCTGAATTTCAAGTGAGTAGTAGATTTTTTTTATAAAAAATTGCAAAGTTATGTACATTTCCACTCCCCCTGTACCATGTGATAGCAATCAGCCAATAACAAATGCATATACGTGTAGTGTGTGATTTCTTGCACATGCTCAGTAGGAGCTGGTGACTCAAAAAGTGTAAATATAAAAGACTGTGCACATTTTTTTTAATGGAAGTAAATTGGAAAGTTGTTTAAAATTGCATGCTGTATCTGAATCATGAAAATTTAATTTGACCTGAGTGTCCCTATATATATATACTTCTATTATCCAGTCTGCTTTATTATCTTGGTATCCTTTGTTGAAGAAGCAAGAGTGCACTGCTGGGATCTAGCTCAACACATCAGGTGAGCCAATGACACAGGCATATATGTGCAGCAACCAATCAGCAGATTTTCAACAAAGGATACCAAGAGAACAGAGCAAATTAGATAATAGAGGTAAACTGCTCTGTCTGATTCATGAACTTTTAATTTAGACTTTACTGTCCCTTCCCTTTAAGAATACCATCAAGTCTTAAAGGGACAGTCAACACAAAAATTGTTATTGTTTAAAAGATAGATAATGCCTTACTAACCTCACCAGGGTTAGCCCCCCATATTCAAAATTTTAACAAATGATTATTCCATTTGTTAGATCTTTGTTAGATCAGGTTAGATCAACTGTTTTTTTCGTTAGTTCTACTCTAAAATATGAAATATTAACAATCTTTTTCAGGGGGGGCTAACCCGTAGCCAGCCCCCCCTCAACTGAAATATGGACCAAATTTGATTGATTTTGATAGATATACGTTAGCTCAGGTTAGATCAACTGTTTCTTTTCGTTAGATCTATCACGCAAGCGGCGGTATTCACAATCCTAGGTAGTGTGCGGGGGAGGGGTGATCCCCGGATTAGCCCCCCTCAACTGAAATCTGGACCAAATTTGATTGATTTTGATAGATATACGTTAGATCAGGTTAGATCAACTGTTTTTTTTTCCGTTAGATCCATCACGCAAGCGGCAGTATTCACAATCCTAGTTTGTGTGCGGGGGAGGGGTGATCCCCGGGTTAGCCCCCCTCAACTGAAATCTGGACCAAATTGTATTGATTTTGATAGATATACGTTCGATCAGGTTAGATCAACTGTTTTTTTTCGTTAGATCTATCACACAAGCGGCTGTATTCACAATCCTATTTTGTGTGCGGGGGAGGGTGATCACTGGGCTAGCCCCCCCTCAACTGAAATCTAGACCAAATTTTATTGATTTTGATAGATATACGTTAGATCAGGTTAGATCAACTGTTTTTTTTCCGTTAGATCTATCACGTAAGCGGCGGTATTCACAATCCTATTTGTGTGTGGGGAGGGGTGGTCCCTAGGTTAGCCCCCCTCAACTAAAATCTGGACCAAATTTTATTGAATTTGATAAATATACGTTACATCAGGTTAGATCAACTGTTTGTTTTCGTTAGATCTATCACGCAAGAGGTGGTATTCGGTAGCATGCAGGAGCGCATGTCCATGCACAGACCAGTCAGTGCTTTTGCACGCACTGTGTCCATTTGGCCTGTGAGGGACGTTATTATAACCCTGCCCCAAAGCTCTGCTCAAGACCAAGAGACATCCAGCAGTGACAAACTACGCCCCCCCCCCCACATACCACCATGGTGTAGGAAGCAGGGAATGGAAGATTATTCTTCACTTTATGGGATTATTTTATAGTATACATTTGTCCTGTAACAGAAGAAATACATTCTTTAGTATTGTGGTCTATAAAATTACAAGTAATGCATCTCCTATTATCACATTTAATATTGCTGATTTTATTATAATAAGTATTAACTTTCATATCTCTTACATCTTGATGTAAGAAATATGGAAGTTAATACTTTATGAGATTAGCCCTCCTTCATCTCCAAGGATCCCACTGGTGAACCTTCCCCAGGTATGGAACAAAGAAGAAGATTTGCTGAAGATGCTATGTAACACATTTCTTATGATGCACAGCCAGCATGATGGGAGGTTTTGTGCTGGCTTAGAATAATGGGAATTATTATAAGTAGGGTGACCATATTGCCGCTTTAAAAAGGGACACATATGAAAAATACATATGTCAGGGTTCTTATACAAAACATTTATTTAAACAGCCCGAAAACAGTCCTGACATACAGTAAGTATTTTTCATATGTGTCCCTTTTTAAAGTGGCAATATGGCCACCCTAGTTATAAGTGATATTTGATACTTAAATAATAATCAGTGTATAACATCTTCTTTGATTGGATAATAATTTTCACTCCAGCCAGAACAGTTATCAAATAAACACTTCCTGTTAGAATTAAGCATCTGTGTGACCACTACAGTAACTAAATGTTAAGATGGGTATTGGTTTACTGTGCATAGGATATTTATATGCAAGGAAGAAATTAACTTCTTTTGTTTTATTTGTTTATGAGCGTGGATATGCATATAAATGTGTGCATGTTTGTATGACCTTAAATAAATAATTTATTTATAAAAATATGTGCATAGAATTGGGTGTTATGTTCATGAAGGGTGACTTATTTTCACAAGTGCATAACAGCAAAAGTGCTTGGTACTTGCAATAACAGCCCTAAAAATTTCAAGGTTACCATTAGTAGTCTTTTTTTTATTTTTTGTGATTGAATTGTCATAAGGCAGCTCATTTATTCACAGACATGGCTTAGTAATCCTTTTAGTGCTAGCTGTGTGTCCAATGCATTGCAAAGTCTCTGACCGTCAAACAGTTAAATAGAACATGATATGCAACAGTGATAGAATGCACAAACATCTCAGTTCATCTCGGTGTTAATAGCATGCCTACTAACATTCGCTGCTGGTAATGCTCAACAAAGCAGGGGTGGGGTTATGTGACATCACAAAATGCAGCTTGACCCCATATAAGTGACTCCCAACCTCTCTGGTGTTGGCTGAGGCATGACCACCCTAGCCCTGGGGTCCACCTGATGGAAAACAGAAGGAAACCCAAGACCATTATCCAGCATTTTTTTTTAAATTAAAGACTAGAGGCTAGATTACATTGAACGTTCAGGGCTTCTACACCAGTTCTTGCGCAGCACAGCAGTTACGGTGTATTTCTTTTACTACGCGCACATTTTTTCGATGTAATCCTATTGAAAAAATGCGCATGTAGTAAAAGAAATACGCTCGTAACTGCGTAAGACGTTTGTGAAGTTGGCACCCCATGTTTGTAAGAACTGAATACAAATATACCATTTGTGCTATGTTTGTGCTGATTTGTGCTGCAAAAACTAACGTTTGGTTTGGTTTAGGAGATATTGCACATTATTTTTTATGAAACTCCGCCAACTTTGCACCCCATGTTATTACATTTTTAAAAAAAATATACCATTTGTTTGTGCTGCGTTTGTGATGATTTGTTCTGGAAAGACAAACATTTGTGCCGGTTTAGTTTAGAAAATATAGCGCATTATATTTGCTGAAACTCAGCCCACTTGTTTTAAAAACAAAAATATAATTTGTTTGTGCTGCGTTTCTGCTGATTTGTGTTGCAAAAACAAATGTTTCTGCCCGTTTGGTTTCGGAGATATTGTACATTACATTTGCTGAAACTCCGCCCACTTTGCACCCCAATTTATTAAATTTTAAAAACAAATATACCATTTGTTTGTGCTGCATTTTTGTGCTGATGTGTTCTGCAAAAACTAACGTTTGTTCCGATTTGGTTTTGGAGATATTGCGCATTATTTTTTATGAAACCCCGCCCACTTTGCGCCCCATGATATTAAATTTTAAAAACAAATATACCATTTGTTTGTGCTGCGTTTGTGCTGATTTGTGCTGCAAAAACTAACGTTTGTGCTGGTTTTGTTTAGGAGATATTGCGCATTATTTTTTATGAAACCCTCCCACTTTGCACCCCATGATATTACATTTTAAAAACAAATATACCATTTCTTTGTACTACGTTTGTGCTGATTTGTGCTGCAAAAACTAACGTTTGTGCCGGTTTTGTTAAGGAGATATCGTGCATTATTTTTTAATGAAACACCGCCCACTTTGCACCCCATGTTATTATTATTTTTTTTTTAATATACACTTCGTTTGTGCTGCTTTTTTGCTGATTTGTGCTGCAAAAACGAACGTTTGTGCCAGTTTGGTTGAGGAGATATTGCGCATTATTTTTGATGAAACCCACCCCGTTGCACCCCATGTTATTACATTTTAAAAATTATTATACCATTAGTTTGTGCTGCGTTTGTGCCGCAAAAGCAAATGTTTGTTCTGGTTTTGTTTAGGAGATATTGCGCATATAGTTTAGGAAACCCCCCCAATTTGCACCTTGTGTTATTACATTTTAAAAACAAATATACAATTTGTTTGTGCGGAGGGCTTACATTTTCAATTAAGTAGTGAGTTTCTACTTATTCACTTTACAGTTATATTACTTAAGCTATGGTTTGGTCTCCTTCACATCCACTACGCTTCAATAACCCCATGTATGCCGTATAAACCAGTATGTTACCATGTTAATACCTTAGTGCCCAGGGCACTATACAGAGCGCATCCTCCTTGTTTTCTGTTACCGGCGGCCTACTCTGCCTCATTAGAAATCTGGCCCTGTTAGTGCCACATTAACCTCTCGGGTGCAATGTTAATCCCCTTACATTAAACTTTCTGGTGCAGTGTTAATCACTGGTTTTCTATATTTCCCCTAAAAAACATCCACAAATTGTCTCTATCCAGAACAATAGAGTATTTTTATTTACAATTAATTACTGGATGCAGACTGAGGATACATGTCCTAACATATGTGTAATACCTCAGTAGGCAAAACCACACAGATAACTAAAATATTATGTGCAATATCCACCAATTCGGCACAAACAGGGACCAAATGAATATAATTATATGTAACATTTAATAACATAAAGTGTAAAGTCAGTGGGGATTGATAACATATAATATGCAGTATCTTCGAAACGAAATTGACACAAATGTTTATTTTTGTTGTACAAATCAGCACAAACTAATGGTATGTTTGTTATTTAAATTTAATAACATGGGTGCAAAGTGGGCGGTGCTTGAGATTACATCATCTAAAAATCTTGAATGTCCATTATCTCAGAAACCAAACTGGCACAAACGTTTGTTTTTGCAGCACAAATCAGCACAAACACAGCACAAACAAATGGAATATTTGTTTTTAAAATTTAATAACATGGGGTGCAAAGTGGGCAGAGTTTCAGCAAATATAATGCGCAATAGCTCTGAAACCAAACCGGCACAAATGTTAATTTTTGTGGCACAAATCATCACAAACGTAGCACAAACAAAGAGTATATTTGTTTTTAAAATTTCATAACATGGGGCGCAAAGTGGGCGTGGTTTCATAAAATCCTCATCCAAACCGGCACAAACGGTCGTTTTTGCAACAAAAATCAGCACAAGTGCAGAACAAACAAATGGTATATTTGTTTTTAAAATTTAATTACATGGGGTGCAAAGTGGGCGGTGCTTGAGATTACATCATCTAAAAATCTTGAATGTTTATTATTTCAGAAACCAAACTGGCACAGTTTGTTTTTGCAGTACAAATCAGCACAAATGCAGCACAAACAAATGGAATATTTGTTTTTAAAATTTAATAACATGGGGTGCAAAATGGGCGGAGTTTCAGCAAATATAATGTGCAATAGCTCCGAAACCAAACCGGCACAATCGTTCATTTTTGTGGCACATATCATCACAAATGTAGCACAAACAAAGAGTATATTTGTTTTTAAAATGTCATAACATGGGGCGCAAGGTGGGTGTGGTTTCATCAAATTTAATGAGAAATATCTCCTCAACCAAACTTGCACAAACGGTCGTTTTTGCAACAAAAATCTGCACAAGTGCAGCACAAACAAATGGTATATTTGTTTTTAAAATTTAATAACATGAGGCGTAAAGTGGGCGGGGTTTCATAAAAAATAGTGAGCAATATCTTCTAAACCAAACCGGCACAAACGTTAGTTTTTGCAGAACACATCAGCACAAAAATGCAGCACAAACAAATGGTATATTTGTTTAATAACATGGGGTGCAAATTTAATAACATGGGGCGGAGTTTCATTAAAAAATAATGTGCAATATCTCCTAAACCAAACGTTAGTTTTTGCAGCACAAATCAGCACAAACATAGCACAAATGGTATATTTGTATTCAGTTTTTACAAACATGTAGTGCCAACTTCACAAACGTCTTGCGCTGCGCAGCAGTTATGAGCGTATTTCTTTCCCTACATGCACATCTTTTTACAAATTTGCGCGTAGTAAAAGAAATACACCGTGACTGCTGTGTTTCGCAAGAACTGGCGTAGAAGCCCTGTGCGTGCCATGTAATCTAGCCTCTAGTCTTTAATTTAAAAAAAATGGTGGATAAAGGTATTGGGTTTCCTTCTGTTTTCCATCAGGTGGACCCCAGGGCTAGGGTGGTCATGTCTCAGCCAACACCAGAGAGGTTGGGAGTCACTTAGATGGGGTCAAGCTGCATTTCGTGATGTCACATAACCCCACCCCTGCTTTGTTGAGCATTACCAGCAGCGAATGTTAGTAGGCATGCTATTAACACCGAGATGAACTGAGATGTTTGTGCATTCTATCATTGTTGCATATCATGTTCTATTTAACTGTTTGACGGTCAGAGACTTTGCAATGCATTGGACACACAGCTAGCACTAAAAGGATTACTAAGCCATGTCTGCGAATAAATAAGCTGCCTTATGACAATTCAATCACAAAAAATAAAAAAAAAAGACTACTAATGGTAACCTGGACATTTTTAGGGCTGTTATTGCAAGTACCAAGCACTTTTGCTGTTGTGAAAATAAGTCACCCTTCATGAACATAACACCCAATTCTATGCACATATTTTTATAAATAAATTATTTATTTAAGGTCATACAAACATGCACACATTTATATGCATATCCACGCTCATAAACAAATAAAAGAAAAGAAGTTAATTTCTTCCTTGCATATAAATATCATATGCACAGTAAACCAATACCTACCTTAACATTTAGTTACTGTAGTGGTCACACAGATGCTTAATTCTAACAGGAAGTGTTTATTTGATAACTGTTCTGGCTGGAGGGATAATTATTATGCAATCAAAGAAGATGTTATACACTGATTATTATTTAAGTTTCAAATATCACTTATAACTTAGTTGTGGACTATAATTCCAATTATTCTAAGCCAGCACAAAACCTCCCATCATGCTGTGTTGCATAGCATCTTCAACAAGTCTTCTTCTTTGTTCCATACCTGGGGAAGGTTCACCAGTGTGATCCATGGAGATGAAGGAGGGCTAATCTCATAAAGTATTAACTTCCATATTTCTTACATCAAGATGTAAGAGATATGAAAGTTAAAGGGACAGTTTACTCAAAATTTTTCTCCCCTTTAATTTGTTCCCAATGATCCACTTTACCTGCTGGAGTGTATTAAATTGTTTACAAGTAGCTCCTTTACCCTTATATTGGCATTTGAAATTGTTGATTTAGCATGTGGTATCCCCACCTATTCTGAAAGTTTGTGGCCGCAGGTCCCAGCTATAGATAAGCTTTGTAAACACAGCCAGCAGAAGAAATTATACTCCCAGTGGGATATAGCAGAGATAAGGTAATAAAATGTTGATTTTCCATTGTTCTCTCCAAGTATTGGTGATTGTTTTATGGACAGATATAAGATAAAGAAGCAGGTATATGTACACAATGCGATACAGTAATGAGATCTGATTATACCTACAAGCTCAACCCATTGTATTAGGTTGTTGCTTCAAAACACAAAATCAGAGCTTTAATATACACAAAAAAACATAAAAAGCTATTTTTCATACATTTTTTTTCTCTGCAGTTGGTAAAAAAAGCAATTGTAAACACACTAAGTGAAAAACTATTTTTCAGTATACTGTCCCTTTAATACTTATTATAATAAAATCAGCAACATTAAATGTGATAATAGGAGATGCAATACTTGTAATTTTATAGACCACAATACTAAAGAATGTATTTCTTCTGTTATAGGACAAATGTATACTATAAAATAATCCCATAAAAATTTGGTCCAGATTTCAGTTGAGGGGGGCTAACCTGGGGATCACCCCTCCCCCGCACACAAAATAGGATTGTTAATACTGCCGCTTTGTTCCATACCTGGGGAAGGTTCACCAGTGTGATCCATGGAGATGAAGGAGGGCTAATCTCATAAAGTATTAACTTCCATATTTCTTACATCAAGATGTAAGAGATATGAAAGTTAATACTTATTATAATAAAATCAGCAACATTAAATGTGATAATAGGAGATGCATTACTTGTAATTTTATAGACCACAATACTAAAGAATGTATTTATTCTATTATAGGACAAATGTATACTATAAAATAATCCCATAAAGTGAAGAATAATCTTCCATTCCCTGATTCCTACACCCTGGTGGTATGTGGGGGGGGCGTAGTTTGTCACTTCTGGATGTCTCTTGGTCTTGTGCAGAGCTTTGGGGCAGGGTTATAATAACGTCCCTCACAGGCCAAATGGACTGTGCATGGACATTCACTCCTGCATGCTACCGAATACCACCTCTTGCGTGATAGATCTAACGAAAAAAACAGTTGATCTAACCTGATCTAACTTATATCTATCAAAATCAATAAAATTTAATCCTCCCCCCGCACACAAACTAGGATTGTGAATACCGCGGCTTGCTTAATTGATCTAACAAAAAAAATAGTTGATCTAACTTATATCTATCGAAATCAATAAAATTTGGTCCAGATTTCTGTTGAGGGGGGCCTAGCCCAGTAATCACCCCTCCCCCACACACAAAATAGGATTGTAAATACCGCCGCTTGCGTGATAGATCTAAGGGAAAAAAATAGTTGATCTAACCTGATCTAATGTATATCTATCAAAATCAATAAAATTTGGTCCAGATTTCAGTTGAGGGGGGCTAACCTGGGGACCACCCCTCCCCCGCACACAAAATAGGATTGTTAATACTGCCGCTTGCGTGATAGATCTAACGGAAAAAAAAACAGTTGATCTAACGTGTATCTATCAAATTCAATAAAATTTGGTCCGGATTTCAGTTGAGGGGGGGCTAGCCCAGTGATCACCCCTCCCCCACACACAAAATAGGATTGTGAATACCGTCGGCTTGCGTGATAGATCTAATGAAAGAAATTGTTGAGCTAAGCTGATCTAACGTATATCTATCAAAATCAATAAAATTTGGTCCGGATTTCAGTTGAGGGGGGCTAGCCCAGTGATCACCCCTCCCCCACACACAAACTAGGATTGTGAATACTGCCTCTTGCGTGATAGATCTAACGTAGAAAACAGATGATCTAACCTGATCCAACATATATCTATCAAAATCAAGAACATTTGGTCCAGATTTCAGTTGAGGGGGGCTAGCCCCCTTATTAAAAATGCAATATGTCAGTAATTAGACTAGATCTAACAAAACTTTTGGCTGATCAAACCTGATCTAACGTGGAGCTATCATAATCAATGACATTTTGTCAACATTTTTGTTGAGGGGGGCTGGCTGCGGGTTAGCCCCCCCTGAAAAAGATTGTTAATATTTCATATTTTAGAGTAGATCTAACAAAAAAAAAACAGTTGATCTAACAAAGATCTAACAAATGGAATGATCATTTGTTAAAATTTTGAATATGGGGGCTAACCTTGGTGAGGTGCCTTACTACCCATTCCCCAACTTTGCACAACCAACATTGTTATATTAGTATACTTTATAACATTTAAACCTCTAAATTTCTGTCTGTTTCTAAGTCAGCACAGAGAGCCTCTTATCACATGCTTTTTTATTTGCTTTTCACAACAGGGGAGTGATAGTTCATGTGAGCCATATAGATAACATTGTGCTCACGCCCGTGGGTTGTGCACAACACAGCACTAATTGGCTTAAATGCAAGTCAATAGATAATAAATAAAAAGTTATGTTATCAGGGGGCCGTCAGAAGATGCTTAGATACAAGGTAATCACAGAGGTAAATAGTATATTAATATAACCGTGTTTTCTGTGCAAAACTGGGGAATGGGTAATAAAGGGCCTTGTATGTTAAGGTGAAAGGGACTGTCCCTTTCACCTTAACATACAAGGCCATGTGAGGAGGTTGCTGAATAGTAATCTTTCTTCTTATCCATCTATGTAACATGTCTCCACAAACTCCATATTCATAACCTTTAGAATATTACATTGAAATGTATTTACACATTCTTCCTTAAAATCCGATTTTACATTAAAATGGGAAATGTAATGTTTAATGTTAGCATTAATTTAGAATAGTGATGGTCAACTTCCTAACAGATGGGGCCACAAAAATGTATGGCTACACACAAATAATAATATATTTCCTAAAAATATGCAGTGGCACAGACCCTGACTTAGTAAAGTTGCAGGGTACGGCACAGACCCTGACTTAGTAAAGTTGCAGGGTACGGCACAGACCCTGACTTAGTAAAGTTGCAGGATACGGCACAGACCCTGACTTAGTAAAGTTGCAGGGTACGGCACAGACCCTGACTTAGTAAAGTTGCAGGGTACGGCACAGACCCTGACTTAGTAAAGTTGCAGGGTACGGCACAGACCCTGACTTGGTAAAGTTGCAGGGTACGGCACAGACCCTGACTTAGTAAAGTTGCAGGGTACGGCACAGACCCTGACTTGGTAAAGTTGCAGGGTACGGCACAGACCCTGACTTGGTAAAGTTGCAGGGTACTCTGATACGCTCTATCTGTTTCTCTTTAGAGTTGTGACCACTTTGTTTGCCAATCACCAGACATTTCTATTTTCCACAAAAACTATGGAACAGATTCTTAGTTTCCCTTTCACACAAACTAGTGCAGAGGGCTTCATGTGGCCGTCCCTGATTTAGAACTAACAAATGTGACCAGCATTTATTGTTTAAAACAGATCATCAGAAGTTGTCAACTAGTAGGGTCTAGTAATTGCCAACATGTGAAAACAATTTCCAGGGACACTTTCCAGCAGAGCCATCCCCATGTATGGTTTGCATAGATCCGTCCACTCCAATACACCCCAAAATAAGCACATAAATAATAATAGTACAATTTAGCCAAATCTCTTACTTAAAGGGGCATTCCAGTAAAAATGTAAATGTACATAGATGAATTACATCTTTGAATTAACAAAATATATATAAATATATATATTCCAAAGTAAAGCACTTACTGGGTCTTCATATAACCATTTATTTCAACAGCAAAATAAGTGAAGTTTCGGGGATGTTATCCCCGTCTTCAGACTTAAAAACATATGTTAGACATACCTTAAGTTTATATCCCAGCACCACAACAACCATACCGCAACCGGAACTCCTACGGCGTCTCAGCCTCACCACTGCGCAGGTCCGGCCATTGCCATGGGAACCAGACGCAGCGTCATGTGACCAACTGTAAAAGAATAGCAAATTAAAATAGATACCGAAACATCTCAATGCAATCGATACAACTGAGCACTTTCTGCTACATCATATCACTAACTACACAATATAGGACATATACTTTTATGTTAGCTGACACTTGGCTTGGACAAAATACAATACTAACAGAATCTCCTTACTATACTAAGTACGTATATATATATATATATATATATATATATATATATATACACTCACATACACACACACAAAAACACGCTTTGGAACCTTTCCTAGACAAATGCCTTTAAACATGAAAATGAATATTTATTAAATTTTAATATTTTTATATTAAAACAAAAAGAACATTTTCTTCTATGTGAAGAACATTGGAATGGGAAATATTAATAACTCACTTCGAGTTTAGCGCAGTTGGTCTAACACAGTGTCGGGTAACGCAAGATCGATAAGTGTTAACTTTTTCTCCCCGTAGACTTCAATGAAGCGCACATTAGAAAAAAAACTAAAATGGTCACAATATCCGAAGTCCGCGTGTGCATCGGATTACGCTCTTGCTCTAACTTTTTACTTTCAACTTGTAATACGTGTGCTAAACGCCAGTGTTAAAAGTTTACTTTGAGTGCAGCGTGTGAGGGAAAAACCCTGATAGCGTGCTACTTGTTATCTAGCCTTATGTTTGCAAAATCAGCCCCAGAGCAGCTGTGCATTACTGGGAGCTAGCTAAAGACATCTGGTGAGCCAAGGATATGAGACACTAATACCAGATTGCCTGCTTAGGAAGTGTTTTTTTTTTTTTTTTTTTTAACAAAACATTACTAAGAAAAATAATTACATTTTATAATAGGAGTAAATTGAATAGTCTCCTAATATTGTATGCTTATTCTCTACCATGAAAGTTTAATGGCTTACACACTAGTCTATATGTTCCTGGCAAACGGCACAACAATTCATGCAGGTATCTAGGTTGTTGCCATGACTAGTTCTGACACAAATGGCAGTTAAACTCCTATCTGACACGTCAAGAAGCCTGTCTCTACTTTCTGTGGGGCTGATTTATGGAATCAGATTTCACTGGACAATAATATCAGTTATTACATTTTTTAATTTTCTTTGAGCATGTTTATATTTTGTCAATTATTTTGTTCAAAGCAGAATAGGTTTTACCTCTCATTTTAAAATACTTTGTAATAGGTCACATGCATGTGAGACAAGAGGAATTCAGTACACAGACAGTAAATTCTTACTGCAAATTACAGGTAGATTAAATTAGATAATAATGACACACTTACCTCTCTCTGCAGCACATCAGATATTACTGCCATGCAGCTCCTATCAGCTGTATAAAACCTTTTGTCTTTAAAGGGATATGAAACCCAACATTTTTCTTTCATGAGTCAGATAGAGCATGCAACTTTAAACAAGTTTCTAATTTACTACTATTACCTTTTTCTTTGTTCCCTTGGTATCTTTTGTTGAAAAGCAGGGACATATGCTTAGGAGCCGGCCCATTTCTGGAGCACTATATGGCAGCTGTTTTGCAAGAATGTTATTCATTTACAAGAACACTAGATGGCAGCACTATTTCCTGCCATGTAGTCTCCAGTTGCCCACCTGGGTATCTCTTCAACACAGAATATCTTGGGAACGAAGCAGATTTGTAAATAGAAACAACTGGGAACATTTTAAAAAAATGGTTTTCTCTGTCTGAATCACAAAAGACATTGTTTGGGTTTCATATCCCTTTAAATCACACCCCTTTCTTTCTGAAACTCACTTAAAGGACCAGTCAACACAGTAGATTTGTATAATCAACAAATGCAAGATAACAAGACAATGCAATAGCACTTAGTCTGAACTTCAAATGAGTAGTAGATTTTCTTTCTGACAATTTTAAAAGTTGTGTCTTTCCACTCCCCCTGTACCATGTGACAGCCATCAGCCAATCACAAATGCATACATGTACCATGTGACAGCCATCAGCCATTCACAAATGCATACACACTTATTCTTGCACATGCTCAGTAGGAGCTGGTGACTCAAAAAGTTTAAATATAAAAAGACTGTGCACATTTAGTTAATAGAAGTAAATTTGAAAGATGTTTAAAATAGCATGCTCTATATGAATAAAGAAAGTTTAATTTTGATTGAGAGTCCCTTTAAATTCTAAATAACTCTCAGGAGCAGCATTGGTCTACCTAGAGCTAACTGCTGATTGGTAGCTACCAGATTCGGACTAAGCATAGGGCATATAGGGTATTTGGTCCGGGACCAGTTGCCTTTGCCTGCCCCTCCCCCCAGTCACTACCATTATTATTTGCCCTGCCTCTCACTGCATTGCTGTGTCTGTTAGTCAGGACAAGACCAGTCCCACTCCACTAAGGTGCCTGTTATTTTGAGTAACTGAGAGAGGCGTTTACTATACATGCCATTGGTCGGCGATGCTGGCTATGGATAACACCCAGCATCACCACCCATATTGGCGAAGTATAGTTAAAAGATCCTTTGAAATATAATTGCAGTGCCTAACCGCTAATCCTAATACTCCTAAACTGAAGTACCCACAATCGCAAACTAACACTACACTAATAAATATCTAAACCGCCACATACCCACCACAAGTACTAAACTATTAATCCATATACTGCCACATACCCACCACAAGTACTAAACTATTAACCCCTATACTTCCACATACCCACCACAAGTACTAAACTATTAATCCATATACTGCCACATACCCACCACAAGTACTAAACTATTAACACCTATACTTCCACATACCCACCACAAGTACTAAACTATTAACCCCTATACTGCCACATACCCACCGCATGTACTAAACTATTAACCTTCCTACTGCCAAATACCCACCGCAAGTACTAAACTATTAACCCCTATAACGCTACATACCTCAAACATAAAACTAACCTAACACCTAACCACTCTCTAAACTAAACCCCCTAAGTTACAATAAAAATCTATGTTTTAAACAATTAAAATTAAACCTAAACCGACACAATCCCAAGTGCAATCTATCCCTACTCTACCTAACACCTAACCCTACCCTCTAAAAAAAACTAAGTTACAATAAAATAATAAACTACAGTATCCAAAATACAAAAATTCACCATTATACATGTCCCATAAAACAAAATAAAAACCCATGAACCCTAACAAAAAATAAATTACAATAGCCCTTAAAAGATCATTTTGTAGGGCAGCATTAACCCTAAAGTGATTTCAGCTCTTTTACAAAAAATATATAGGGGTACCACTTAATTTCGATTGGCTGATTTTAAATCAGTCAATCCCTATTGGCTGATTTAAATTAGCCAATAGCATAACATTTTAAAATTTAAATTGTAATCATCCAATAGAAAAGGATAATAATTTAAATTTGAAAATGTTTTTTTTCTATGATAGTGCTTCTTTTATACACTCATATCTCCCAGCAGTGTGATAGTGCTTCTCTTATACACTCATATCTCCCAGCAGTGTGATAGTGCTTCGGTTATACACTCATATCTCCCAACAGTGCGATAGTGCTTCTCGTATACACTCATATCCCCCATCAGTGTGATAGTGCTTCTCGTATACACTCATATCCCCCAGCAGTGTGATAGTGCTTCTCTTATACATTCATATCCCCCAGCAGTGTGATAGTGCTTCTGTTATACACTCATATCCCCCAGCAGTGTGATAGTGCTTCTGTTATACACTCATATCCCCCAGCAGTGTGATAGTGCTTCTGTTATACACTCATATCCCCCAGCAGTGTGATAGTGCTTCTGTTATACACTCATATCTCCCAGCAGTGTGATAGTGCTTCTGTTATACACTCATATCCCCCAGCAGTGTGATAGTGCTTCTGTTATACACTCATATCCCCCAGCAGTGTGATAGTGCTTCTGTTATACACTCATATCCCCCAGCAGTGTGATAGTGCTTCTGTTATACACTCATATCTTCCAGCAGTGTGATAGTGCTTCTCTTATACATTCATATCCCCCAGCAGTGTGATAGTGCTTCTGTTATACACTCATATCCCCTAGCAGTGTGATAGTGCTTCTGTTATACACTCATACCTTCCAGCAGTGTGATAGTGCTTCTGTTATACACTCATATCTCCCAGCAGTGTGATAGTGCTTCTCGTATACACTCATATCTCCCAGCAGTGTGATAGTGTTTCTGTTATACACTCATATCCCCCAGCAGTGTGATAGTGCCTATGTTATACACTCATATCCCCCAGCAGTGTGATAGTGCTTCTGTTATACACTCATATCCCCCAGCAGTGTGATAGTGCTTCTTGTATACACTCATATCCCCCAGCAGTGTGATAGTGCTTCTCGTATACACTCATATCCCCCAGCAGTGTGATAGTGTTTCTGTTATACACTCATATCCCCCAGCAGTGTGATAGTGCTTCTCGTATACACTCATATCTCCCAGCAGTGTGATAGTGTTTCTGTTATACACTCATATCCCCCAGCAGTGTGATAGTGCCTATGTTATACACTCATATCCCCCAGCAGTGTGATAGTGCTTCTCTTATACACTCATATCTCCCAGCAGTGTGATAGTGCTTCTTTTATACACTCATATCCCCCAGCAGTGTGATAGTGCTTCTGTTATACACTCATATCCCCCAGCAGTGTGATAGTGCTTCTGTTATACACTCATATCTTCCAGCATTGTGATAGTGCTTCTCCTATAAACTCATATCTCCCAGCAGTGTGATAGTGCTTCTCTTATACACTCATATCTCCAAGCAGTGTGATATTGCTTCTCTTATACACTCATATCCCCCAGCAGTGTGATAGTGCTACTGTTATACACTCATATACCCCAGCAGTGTGATAGTGCTTCTGTTATACATTCATATCCCCCAGCAGTGTGATAGTGCTTCTGTTATACACTCATATCCCCCAGCAGTGTGATAGTGCTTCTGTTATACACTCATATCCCCCAGCAGTGTGATAGTGCTTCTGTTATACACTCATATCCCCCAGCAGTGTGATAGTGCCTATGTTATACACTCATATCCCCCAGCAGTGTGATAGTGCTTCTCTTATACACTCATATCCCCCAGCAGTGTGATAGTGCTTCAGTTATACACTCATATCTCCCAGCAGTGTGATAGTGCTTCTGTTATACACTCATATCCCCCAGCAGTGTGATAGTGCTTCTGTTATACACTCTTATCCCTCAGCAGTGTGATAGTGCTTCTGTTATACACTCATATCTCCCAGCAGTGTGATAGTGCCTATGTTATACACTCATATCCCCCAGCAGTGTGATAGTACTTCTGTTATACACTCATATCCCCCAGCAGTGTGATAGTGCTTCTGTTATACACTCATATCCCCCAGCAGTGTGATAGTGCTTCTGTTATACACTCATATCCCCCAGCAGTGTGATAGTGCTTCTCGTATACACTCATATCTCCCAGCAGTGTGATAGTGCTTCTCTTATACACTCATATCCCCCAGCAGTGTGATAGTGCTTCTGTTATACACTCATAACTTCCAGCAGTGTGATAGTGCTTCTAATATACACTCATATGCCCCAGCAGTGTGATAGTGCTTCTGTTATACACTCATATCCCCCAGCAGTGTGATAGTGCCTATATTATACACTCATATCCCCCAGCAGTGTGATAGTGCTTCTGTTATACACTCATAACCCCCAGCAGTGTGATAGTGCTTCTGTTATACACTCATATCTCCCAGCAGTGTGATAGTGCTTCTCTTATACACTCATATCTCCCAGCAGTGTGATAGTGCTTCTGTGATACACTCATATCCCCCAGCAGTGTGATAGTGCTTCTGTTATACACTCATATCCCCCAGCAGTGTGATAGTGCTTCTCTTATACACTCATATCCCCCAACAGGGTGATAGTGCCTATGTTATACACTCATATCCCCCAGCAGTGAGATAGTGCCTATGTTATACACTCATATCCCCCAGCAATGTGATAGTGCTTCTGTTATACACTCATATCCCCCAGCAGTGTGATAGTGCTTCTCTTATACACTCATATCTCCCAGCAGTTTGAAAGTGCTTCTCTTATACACTCATATCTCCCAGCAGTGTGATAGTGCTTCTCTTATACACTCATTTCCCCCAGCAGTGTGATAGTGCTTCTGTTATACACTCATATCTCCCAGCAGTGTGAAAGCGCTTCTCTTATACACTCATATCTCCCAGCAGTGTGATAGTGCTTTTCTTATACACTCATTTCCCCCAGCAGTGTGATAGTGCTTCTGTTATACATTCAAATCTCCCAGCAGTGTGATAGTGCTTCTGTTATACACTCATATCCCCCAGCAGTGTGATATTGCTTCTGTTATACACTCATATCTTCCAGCAGTGTGATAGTGCTTCAGTTATACACTCATAACTTCCAGCAGTGTGATAGTGCTTCTGTTATACACTCATATCTTCCAGCAGTGTGATAGTGCTTCTGTTATACACTCATATCTTCCAGCAGTGTGATAGTGCTTCTGTTATACACTCATAACTTCCAGCAGTGTGATAGTGCTTCTCGTATACACTCATATCCCCCAGAAGTGTAATAGTGCTTCTGTTATACACTCATATCCCCCAGCAGTGTGATAGTGCCTATGTTATACACTCATATCCCCCAGCAGTGTGATAGTGCTTCTGTTATACACTCATATCCCCCAGCAGTGTGATAGTGCTTCTGTTATACATTCATATCCCCCAGCAGTGTGATAGTGCTTCTCTTATACACTCATATCCCCCAGCAGTGTGATAGTGCTTCTGTTATACACTCATATCTCCCAGCAGTGTGATAGTGCTTCTCTTATACACTCATATCCCCCAGCAGTGTGATAATGCTTCTATTATACACTCATATCCCCCAGCAGTGTGATAGTGCCTATATTATACACTCATATCCCCCAGCAGTGTGATAGTGCTTCTGTTATACACTCATATCCCCCAGCAGTGTGATAGTGCTTCTGTTATACACTCATATCCCCCAGCAGTGTGATAGTGCTTCTATTATACACTCATATCTCCCAGCAGTGTGAAAGTGCTTCTCTTATACACTCATATCTCCCAGCAGTGTGATAGTGCTTCTCTTATACACTCATTTCCCCCAGCAGTGTGATAGTGCTTCTGTTATACACTCATATCTCCCAACAGTGTGATAGTGCTTCTGTTATACACTCATATCCCCCAGCAGTGTGATAGTGCTTCTGCTATACACTCAAATGTCCCAGCAGTGTGATAGTGCTTCTCTTATACACTCATATCCCCCAGCAGTGTGATAGTGCTTCTGTTATACACTCATATCTTCCAGCAGTGTGATAGTGCTTCTGTTATACACTCATAACTTCCAGCAGTGTGATAGTGCTTCTCGTATACACTCATATCCCCCAGCAGTGTGATAGTGCCTATGTTATACACTCATATCCCCCAGCAGTGTGATAGTGCTTCTGTTATACACTCATATCCCCCAGCAGTGTGATAGTGCTTCTGTTATACATTCATATCCCCCAGCAGTGTGATAGTGCTTCTCTTATACACTCATATCCCCCAGCAGTGTGATAGTGCTTCTCTTATACACTCATATCTCCCAGCAGTGTGATAGTGCTTCTCTTATACACTCATATCCCCCAGCAGTGTGATAATGCTTCTCTTATACACTCATATCCCCCAGCAGTGTGATAGTGCCTATATTATACACTCATATCCCCCAGCAGTGTGATAGTGCTTCTGTTATACACTCATATCCCCCAGCAGTGTGATAGTGCTTCTGTTATACACTCATATCCCCCAGCAGTGTGATAGTGCTTCTATTATACACTCATATCTCCCAGCAGTGTGATAGTGCCTATGTTATACACTCATATCCCCCAGCAGTGTGATAGTACTTCTGTTATACACTCATATCCCCCAGCAGTGTGATAGTGCTTCTGTTATACACTCATATCCCCCAGCAGTGTGATAGTGCTTCTGTTATACACTCATATCCCCCAGCAGTGTGATAGTGCTTCTCGTATACACTCATATCCCCCAGCAGTGTGATAGTGCTTCTCTTATACACTCATATCCCCCAGCAGTGTGATAGTGCTTCTGTTATACACTCATAACTTCCAGCAGTGTGATAGTGCTTCTAATATACACTCATATCCCCCAGCAGTGTGATAGTGCTTCTGTTATACACTCATATCCCCCAGCAGTGTGATAGTGCCTATATTATACACTCATATCCCCCAGCAGTGTGATAGTGCTTCTGTTATACACTCATAACCCCCAGCAGTGTGATAGTGCTTCTGTTATACACTCATATCTCCCAGCAGTGTGATAGTGCTTCTCTTATACACTCATATCTCCCAGCAGTGTGATAGTGCTTCTTTTATACACTCATATCCCCCAGCAGTGTGATAGTGCTTCTGTTATACACTCATATCCCCCAGCAGTGTGATAGTGCTTCTCTTATACACTCATATCCCCCAACAGGGTGATAGTGCCTATGTTATACACTCATATCCCCCAGCAGTGAGATAGTGCCTATGTTATACACTCATATCCCCCAGCAATGTGATAGTGCTTCTGTTATACACTCATATCCCCCAGCAGTGTGATAGTGCTTCTCTTATACACTCATATCTCCCAGCAGTTTGAAAGTGCTTCTCTTATACACTCATATCTCCCAGCAGTGTGATAGTGCTTCTCTTATACACTCATTTCCCCCAGCAGTGTGATAGTGCTTCTGTTATACACTCATATCTCCCAGCAGTGTGAAAGTGCTTCTCTTATACACTCATATCTCCCAGCAGTGTGATAGTGCTTTTCTTATACACTCATTTCCCCCAGCAGTGTGATAGTGCTTCTGTTATACATTCAAATCTCCCAGCAGTATGATAGTGCTTCTGTTATACACTCATATCCCCCAGCAGTGTGATATTGCTTCTGTTATACACTCATATCTTCCAGCAGTGTGATAGTGCTTCTGTTATACACTCATAACTTCCAGCAGTGTGATAGTGCCTATGAATAAGCGCCACTAGGGGGCGCGAAACGCGTCAGGCCTGTCTTTTTTCACCCCCTGTCTTTGTGTCCAGCTTGATTGTGTATTTTATATACAATTTTTAAACATTTTTTCATTAAAGTTTTTAATTTTTTATCGATTATAGTTGCGCCTATATGGTTATTGGAGTACCTGCCATTTGCCCTCCTGTTCTTGCTTCTGTTATACACTCATATCCCCCAGCAGTGTGATAGTGCCTATGTTATACACTCATATCCCCCAGCAGTGTGATAGTGCTTATGTTATACACTCATATCCCCCAGCAGTGTGATAGTGCTTCTGTTATACATTCATATCCCCCAGCAGTGTGATAGTGCTTCTGTTATACACTCATATCCCCCAGCAGTGTGATAGTGCTTCTCTTATACACTCATATCTCCCAGCAGTGTGATAGTGCTTCTGTTATGCACTCATATCCCCCAGCAGTGTGATAGTGCTTCTGTTATACACTCATATCTCCCAGCAGTGTGATAGTGCTTCTCTTATACACTCATATCTCCCAGCAGTGTGATAGTGCCTATGTTATACACTGCATATCCCCCAGCAGTGTGATAGTGCTTCTGTTATACACTCATATCCCCCAGCAATGTGATAGTGCTTCTGTTATACACTCATATCCCCCAGCAGTGTGATAGTGCTTCTGTTATACACTCATATCCCCCAGCAGTGTGATAGTGCTTCTCTTATACACGCATTTCCCCCAGCAGTGATAGTGCTTCTGTTATACACTCAAATCTCCCAGCAGTGTGATAGTGCTTCTGTTATACACTCATATCCCCCAGCAGTGTGATAGTGCTTCTGTTATACACTCATATCTTCCAGCAGTGTGATAGTGCTTCTGTTATACACTCATAACTTCCAGCAGTGTGATAGTGCTTCTCGTATACACTCATATCCCCCAGCAGTGTGAGAGTGCTTCTGTTATACACTCATATCTCCCAGC
Organism: Bombina bombina; assembly: GCF_027579735.1. Classification (NCBI taxonomy): domain Eukaryota; kingdom Metazoa; phylum Chordata; class Amphibia; order Anura; family Bombinatoridae; genus Bombina; species Bombina bombina. The sequence continues at coordinate 871,455,275 of NC_069503.1, read as the reverse complement.
AGTGTGATAGTGCTTCTCTTATACACTCATATCTCCCAGCAGTGTGATAGTGCTTCTCTTATACACTCATATCCCCCAGCAGTGTGATAATGCTTCTCTTATACACTCATATCCCCCAGCAGTGTGATAGTGCCTATATTATACACTCATATCCCCCAGCAGTGTGATAGTGCTTCTGTTATACACTCATATCCCCCAGCAGTGTGATAGTGCTTCTGTTATACACTCATATCCCCCAGCAGGGTGATAGTGCCTATGTTATACACTCATATCCCCCAGCAGTATGATAGTGCCTATGTTATACACTCATATCCCCCAGCAGTGTGATAGTGCTTCTGTTATACACTCATATCCCCCAGCAGTGTGATAGTGCTTCTCTTATACACTCATATCTCCCAGCAGTGTGATAGTGCTTCTCTTATACACTCATATCCCCCAGCAGTGTGATAGTGCTCCTGTTATACACTCATATCCCCAAGCAGTGTGATAGTGCTTCTCTTATACACTTATATCTCCCAGCAGTGTGATAGTGCTTCTCTTATACACTCATATCCCCCAGCAGTGTGATAGTGCTTCTTTTATACACTCATATCCCCCAGCAGTGTGATAGTGCTTCTGTTATACACTCATATCCCCCAGCAGTGTGATAGTGCTTCTATTATACACTCATATCTCCCAGCAGTGTGAAAGTGCTTCTCTTATACACTCATTTCCCCCAGCAGTGTGATAGTGCTTCTCGTATACACTCATATATCCCAGCAGTGTGATAGTGCTTCTGTTATACACTCATATCCCCCAGCAGTGTGATAGTGCTTCTGTTATACACTCATATCCCCCAGCAGTGATAGTGCTTCTGTTATACACTCAAATCTCCTTGCAGTGTGATAGTGCTTCTGTTATACACTCATATCCCCCAACAGTGTGATAGTGCTTCTGTTATACACTCATATCCCCCAGCAGTGTGATAGTGCTTCTGTTATACACTCATATCCCCAGCAGTGTGATAGTGCTTCTGTTATACACTCATATCCCCCAGCAGTGTGATAGTGCTTCTCTTATACACTCATATCTCCCAGCAGTGGGATAGTGCTTCTCTTATACACTCATATCTCCCAGCAGTGGGATAGTGCTTCTCTTATACACTCATTTCCCCCAGCAGTGTGATAGTGCTTCTCGTATACACTCATATCCCCCAGCAGTGTGATAGTGCCTATGTTATACACTCATATCCCCCAGCAGTGTGATAGTGCTTCTCTTATACACTCATATCTCCCAGCAGTGTGATAGTGTTTCTCATATACACTCATATCTCCCAGCAGTGGGATAGTGTTTCTCTTATACACTCATATCTCCCAGCAGTGGGATAGTGCTTCTCTTAAACACTCATTTCCCCCAGCAGTGTGATAGTGCTTCTTGTATACACTCATATCCCCCAGCAGTGTGATAGTGCCTATGTTATACACTCATATCCCCCAGCAGTGTGATAGTGCTTCTGTTATACACTCATATCCCCCAGCAGTGTGATAGTGTTTCTGTTATACATTCATATCCCCCAGTAGGGAGATAGTGCCTATGTTATACACTCATATCCCCCAGCAGTGTGATAGTGCCTATGTTATACACTCATATCCCCCAGCAGTGTGATAGTGCTTCTGTTATACACTCATATCTCCCAGCAGTGTGATAGTGCTTCTCTTATACACTCATATCTCCCAGCAGTGTGAAAGTGCTTCTCTTATACACTCATTTCCCCCAGCAGTGTGATAGTGCTTCTCGTATACACTCATATCCCCCAGCAGTGTGATAGTGCCTATGTTATACACTCATATCCCCCAGCAGTGTGATAGTGCCTATGTTATACCCTCATATCCCCCAGCAGTGTGATAGTGCCTATGTTATACACTCATATCCCCCAGCAGTGTGATAGTGCTTATGTTATACACTCATATCCCCCAGCAGTGTGATAGTGCTTCTCTTATACGCTCATATCTCCCAGCAGTGTGATAGTGCTTCTCTTATACACTCATATCTCCCAGCAGTGTGATAGTGCTGCTCTTATACACTCATTTCCCCCAGCAGTGTGATAGTGCTTCTGTTATACACTCATATCTCCCAGCAGTGTGATAGTGCTTCTCTTATACACTCATATCTCCCAGCAGTGTGATAGTGCTTCTCTTACACACTCATTTCCCCCAGCAGTGTGATAGTGCTTCTGTTATATACTCAAATCTCCCAGCAGTGGGATAGTGCTTCTGTTATACACTCATATCTCCCAGCAGTGTGATAGTGCTTCTCTTATACACTCATATCTCCCAGCAGTGTGATAGTGCTTCTCGTATACACTCATATCCCCCAGCAGTGTGATAGTGCCTATGTTATACACTCATATCCCCCAGCAGTGTAATAGTGCTTCTCTTATACACTCATATCTCCTAGCAGTGTGATAGTGCTTCTGTTATACACTCATATCCCCAAGCAGTGTGATAGTGCTTCACGTATACACTCATATCTCCCAGCAGTGTGATAGTGCTTCTCGTATACACTCATATCTCCTAGCAGTGTGATAGTGCTTCTGTTATACACTCATATACCCCAGCAGTGTGATAGTGCTTCTGTTATACACTCATATCCCCCAGCAGTGTGATAGTGCCTCTGTTATACACTCATATCCCCCAGCAGTGTGATAGTGCTTCTGTTATACACTCATATCCCCCAGCAGTGTGATAGTGCCTCTGTTATACACTCATATCCCCCAGCAGTGTGATAGTGCCTCTGTTTTACACTCATATCCCCCAGCAGTGTGATAGTGCCTCTGTTTTACACTCATATCCCCCAGAAGTGTAATAGTGCTTCTCTTATACACTCATATCTCCTAGCAGTGTGATAGTGCTTCTGTTATACACTCATATCCCCCAGCAGTGTGATAGTGCTTCTGTTATACACTCATATCACCCAGCAGTGTGATAGTACTTCTGTTATACACTCATATCCCCCAGCAGTGTGATAGTGCTTCTGTTATACACTCATATCTCCCAGCAGTGTGATAGTGCTTCTGCTATACAGTCATATCCCCCAGCAGTGTGATAGTGCTTCTGTTATACACTCATATCCCCCAGCAGTGTGATAGTGCCTATGTTATACACTCATATCCCCCAGCAGTGTGATTGTGCTTCTGTTATACACTCATATCGCCCAGCAGTGTGATAGTGCTTCTGTTATACATTCATATCCCCCAGCAGTGTGATAGTGCTTCTGTTATACACTCATATCCCCCAGCAGCGTGATAGTGCTTCTCTTATACACTCATATCTTCCAGCAGTGTGATAGTGCTTCTGTTATACATTCATATCCCCCAGCAGTGTGATAGTGCTTCTGTTATACACTCATATCCCCCAGCAGCGTGATAGTGCTTCTCTTATACACTCATATCTTCCAGCAGTGTGATAGTGCTTCTGTTATACACTCATATCCCCCAGCAATGTGATAGTGCTTCTCTTATACACTCATATCTCCCAGCAGTGTGATAGTGCTTCTCTTATACACTCATATCTCCCAGCAGTGTGATAGTGCCTATGTTATACACTCATATCCCCCAGCAGTGTGATAGTTCTTCTCTTATACACTCATTTCCCCCAGCAGTGTGATAGTGCTTCTGTTATACACTCATATCCCCCAGCAGTGTGATAGTGCTTCTGTTTTACACTCATATCTTCCAGCAGTGTGATAGTGCTTCTGTTATACACTCATAACTTCCAGCAGTGTGATAGTGCTTCTCGTATACACTCATATCCCCCAGCAGTGTGATAGTGCCTATATTATACACTCATATCCCCCAGCAGTGTGATAGTGCTTCTGTTATACACTCATATCCCCCAGCAGTGTGATAGTGCTTCTGTTATACACTCATATCCCCCAGCAAGTTGATAGTGCCTATGTTATACACTCATATCCCCCAGCAGTGTGATAGTGCTTCTCTTATACACTCATATCTCCCAGCAGTGTGAAAGTGCTTCTCTTATAAATTCATAGCTCTCAGCAGTGTGATAGTGCTTCTGTTATACACTTATATCCCCCAGCAGTGTGATAGTGCTTCTGTTATACACTTATATCTTCCAGCAGTGTGATAGTGCTTCTGTTATACACTCATATCTCCCAGCAGTGTGATAGTGCTTCTGTTATACACTCATATCCCCCAGCAGTGTGATAGTGCTTCTGTTATACATTTATATCCCCCAGCAGTGTGATAGTACTTCTTTTATACACTCATATCCTCCAGCAGTGTGATAGTGCTTCTCTTATACACTCATATCTCCCAACAGTGTGATAGTGCTTCTGTTATACACTAATTTCCCCCAGCAGTGTGATAGTGCTTCTCTTTAAAACTCATATCCCCCAGCAGTGTGATAGTGCTTCTGTTACACACTCATATCTCCCAGCAGTGTGATAGTGCTTCTGTTATACACTCATATCCCCCAGCAGTGTGATAGTGCTTCTGTTATACACTCATATCTTCCAGCAGTGTGATAGTGCTTCTGTTGTATACTCATATCCCCCAGCAGTGTAATAATGTTTCTGTTATACACTCATATCTTCCAGCAGTGTGATAGTGCTTCTGTTATACACTCATATCTTCCAGCAGTGTGATAGTGCTTCTCGTATACACTCATATCCCCCAGCAGTGTGAGAGTGCTTCTGTTATACACTCATATCCCCCAGCAGTGTGATAGTGCTTCTGTTATACCCTCATATCCCCCAGCAGTGTGATAGTGCTTCTGTTATACATTCATATCCCCCAGCAGTGTGATAGTGCCTATGTTATACACTTATATCCCCCAGCAGTGTGATAGTGCCTATGTTATACACTTATATCCCCCAGCAGTGTGATAGTGCCTATGTTATACACTTATATCCCCCAGCAGTGTGATAGTGCTTCTGTTATACCCTCATATCCCCCAGCAGTGTGATAGTGCTTCTGTTATACATTCATATCCCCCAGCAGTGTGATAGTGCTTATATTATACACTCATATCCCCCAGCAGGGTGATAGTGCCTATGTTATACACTTATATCCCCCAGCAGTGTGATAGTGCCTATGTTATACACTCATATCCCCCAGCAGTGTGATAGTGCTTCTGTTATACACTCATATCCCCCAGCAGTGTGATAGTGCTTCTCTTATACACTCATATCTCCCAGCAGTGTGAAAGTGCTTCTCTTATACACTCATATCTCCCAGCAGTGTGATAGTGCTTCTCTTATACACTCATATCCCCCAGCAGTGTGAGAGTGCTTCTCTTATACACTCATATCTCCCAGCAGTGTGATAGTGCTTCTCTTATACACTCATATCTCCCAGCAGTGTGAAAGTGCTTCTCTTATACACTCATTTCTCCCAGCAGTGTGATAGTGCTTCCCTTATACACTCATATCCCCCAGCAGTATGATAGTGCTTCTTTTATACACTCATATCCCCCAGCAGTGTGATAGTGCTTCTGTTATACACTCATATCCCCCAGCAGTGTGATAGTGCTTCTGTTATACACTCATATCTTCCAGCATTGTGATAGTGCTTCTGTTATACACTCATATCTTCCAGCATTGTGATAGTGCCTCTGTTATACACTCATATCCCCCATCAGTGTGATAGTGCTTCTCCTATACACTCATATCTCCCAGCAGTGTGATAGTGCTTCTGTTATACACTCATATCCCCCAGCAGTGTGAAAGTTTTTCTGTTATACACTCATATCCCCCAGCAGTGTGATAGTGCTTCTGTTATACACTCATATCTTCCAGCATTGTGATAGTGCCTCTGTTATACACTCATATCCCCCAGCAGTGTGATAGTGCTTCTCTTATACACTCATTTCTCCCAGCAGTGTGATAGTGCTTCTGTTATACACTCATATCCCCCAGCAGTGTGAAAGTTTTTCTGTTATACACTCATATCCCCCAGCAGTGTGATAGTGCTTCTGTTATACACTCATATCCCCCAGCAGGGTGATAGTGCTTCTCTTATACACTCATATCTCCCAGCAGTGTGATAGTGCTTCTGTTATACACTCAAATCCCCCAGCAGTGTGATAGTGCTACTCTTATACACTCATATCCCCCAACAGTGTGATAGTGCTTCTGTTAGACACTCATATCCCCCAGCAGTGTGATAGTGCTTCTCTTATACACTCATATCCCCCAGCAGTGTGATAGTGCTTCTCTTATACACTCATATCCCCCAGCAGTGTGATAGTGCTTCTCTTATACACTCATATCCCCCAACAGTGTGATAGTGCTTCTGTTAAACACTCATATCCCCCAGCAGTGTGATAGTGCTTCTCTTATAAACTCATATCCCCCAGCAGTGTGATAGTGCTTCTGTTATACACTCATATCTCCCAGTAGTGGGATAGTGCTTCTGTTATACACTCATATATCCCAGCAGTGGGATAGTGCTTCTGTTATACACTCATATATCCCAGCAGTGTGATAGTGCTTCTCTTATACACTCATATCCCCCAGCAGTGTGTTAGTGCTTCTCTTATACACTTATATCTCCCAGCAGTGTGATAGTGCTCCTGTTATACACTCATATCTCCCAGCAGTGTGATAGTGCTTCTCTTATACACTAATATCTCCCAGCAGTGTGATAGTGCTTCTGTTATACCCTCATATCTCCCAGCAGTGTGATAGTGCTTCTCTTATAAATTCATATCTCTCAGCAGTGTGATAGTGCTTCTGTTATACACTTATATCCCCCAGCAGTGTGATAGTGCTTCTGTTATACACTTATATCTTCCAGCAGTGTGATAGTGCTTCTGTTATACACTCATATCCCCCAGCAGTGTGATAGTGCTTCTGTTATACACTCATATCCCCCAGCAGTGTGATAGTGCTTCTGTTATACACTCATATCCCCCAGCAGTGTGATAGTGCTTCTGTTATACACTCATATCCCCCAGCAGTGTGATAGTGCTTCTGTTATACACTCATATCCCCCAGCAGTGTGATAGTGCTTCTGTTATACACTTATATCCCCCAGCAGTGTGATAGTACTTCTTTTATACACTCATATCCTCCAGCAGTGTGATAGTGCTTCTCTTATACACTCATATCTCCCAACAGTGTGATAGTGCTTCTGTTATACACTAATTTCCCCCAGCAGTGTGATAGTGCTTCTCTTTCAAACTCATATCCCCCAGCAGTGTGATAGTGCTTCTGTTATACACTCATATCTCCCAGCAGTGTGATAGTGCTTCTGTTATACACTCATATCTCCCAGCAGTATGATAGTGCTTCTGTTCTGTTATACACTCTTATCCCCCAGCATTGTGATAGTGCTTCTGTTATACACTCATATCTCCCAGCAGTGTGATAGTGCTTCTCTTATAAATTCATATCTCTCAGCAGTGTGATAGTGCTTCTGTTATACACTTATATCCCCCAGCAGTGTGATAGTGCTTCTGTTATACACTTATATCTTCCAGCAGTGTGATAGTGCTTCTGTTATACACTCATATCCCCCAGCAGTGTGATAGTGCTTCTGTTATACACTCATATCCCCCAGCAGTGTGATAGTGCTTCTGTTATACACTCATATCCCCCAGCAGTGTGATAGTGTGTCTGTTATACACTCATATCCCCCAGCAGTGTGATAGTGCTTCTGTTATACACTCATATCCCCCAGCAGTGTGATAGTGCTTCTGTTATACACTCATATCCCCCAGCAGTGTGATAGTGCTTCTGTTATACACTCATATCCCCCAGCAGTGTGATAGTGCTTCTCTTATACACTCATATCTCCCAGCAGTGGGATAGTGCTTCTCTTATACACTCATATCTCCCAGCAGTGGGATAGTGCTTCTCTTATACACTCATATCTCCCAGCAGTGTGATAGTGCTTCTCTTATACACTCATATCCCCCAGCAGGGTGATAGTGCCTATGTTATACACTCATATCCCCCAGCAGTGTGATAGTGCCTATGTTATACACTCATATCCCCCAGCAGTGTGATAGTGCTTCTCTTATACACTCATATCTCCCAGCAGTGTGATAGTGTTTCTCTTATACACTCATATCTCCCAGCAGTGGGATAGTGCTTCTCTTAAACACTCATTTCCCCCAGCAGTGTGATAGTGCTTCTTGTATACACTCATATCTTCCAACAGTGTGATAGTACTTCTGTTATGCACTCATATCCCCCAGCAGTGTGATAGTGCTTCTGTTATACACTCATATCCCCCAGCAGTGTGATAGTGCTTCTCTTATACACTCATATCTCCCAGCAGTGTGATAGTGTTTCTCTTATACACTCATATCTCCCAGCAGTGGGATAGTGCTTTTCTTAAACACTCATTTCCCCCAGCAGTGTGATAGTGCTTCTTGTATACACTCATATCCCCCAGCAGTGTGATAGTGCCTATGTTATACACTCATATCCCCCAGCAGTGTGATAGTGCTTCTGTTATACACTCATATCCCCCAGCAGTGTGATAGTGCCTCTGTTATACACTCATATCCCCCAGCAGTGTGATAGTCCTTCTGTTATACACTCATATCTTCCAATAGTGTGATAGTTCTTCTGTTATACACTCATATCCCCCAGCAGTGGGATAGTGCTTCTGTTATACACTCATATCCCCCAGCAGTGTGATGCTTCTGTTATACACTCATATCTTCCAGCAGTGTGATAGTGCTTCTGTTATACACTCATAACTTCCAGCAGTGTGATAGTGCTTCTCGTATACACTCATATCCCCCGGCAGTGTAATAGTGCTTCTGTTATACACTCATATCCCCCAGCAGTGTAATAGTGGCTATGTTATACACTCATATCCCCCAGCAGTGTGATAGTGCTTCTGTTATACACTCATATCCCCCAGCAGTGTGATAGTGCTTCTGTTATACATTCATATCCCCCAGCAGTGTGATAGTGTTTCTGTTATACACTCATATCCCCCAGCAGCGTGATAGTGCTTCTGTTATACACTCATATCCCCCAGCAGTGTGATAGTGCTTCTGTTATACATTCATATCCCCCAGCAGTATGATAGTGCTTCTCTTATACACTCATATCTCCCAGCAGTGTGATAGTGCTTTTGTTATACACTCATATCCCCCAGCAGTGTGATAGTGCTTCTGTTATACACTCATATCTCCCAGCAGTGTGATAGTGCTTCTGTTATACACTCATATCTCCCAGCAGTGTGATAGTGCCTATGTTATACACTCATGTCCCCCAGCAGTGTGATAGTGCTTCTCTTATACACTCATATCCCCCAGCAGTGTGATAGTGCTTCTCTTATACACTCATATCTCCCAGCAGTGTGATAGTGCTTCTCTTATACACTCATATCCCCCAGCAATGTGATAGTGCTTCTGTTATACACTCATATCCCCCAGCAGGGTGATATTGCCTATGTTATACACTCATATCCCCCAGCAGTGTGATAGTGCCTGTGTTATACACTCATATCCCCCAGCAGTGTGATAGTGCTTCTGTTATACACTCATATCCCCCAGCAGTGTGATACTGCTTCTCTTATACACTCATATCTCCCAGCAGTGTGAAAGTGCTTCTCTTATACACTCTTATCTCCCAGCAGTGTGATAGTGCTTCTCTTATACACTCATATCCCCCAGCAGTGTGAGAGTGCTTCTCTTATACACTCATATCCCCCAGCAGTGTGATAGTGCTCCTGTTATACACTCATATCTCCCAGCAGTGTGATAGTGCTTCTGTTCTGTTATACACTCATATCCCCCAGCAGTGTGATAGTGCTTCTGTTATACCCTCATATCTCCCAGCAGTGTGAGAGTGCTTCTCTTATAAATTCATAGCTCTCAGCAGTGTGATAGTGCTTCTGTTATACACTTATATCTCCCAGCAGTGTGAGAGTGCTTCTCTTATAAATTCATAGCTCTCAGCAGTGTGATAGTGCTTCTGTTATACACTTATATCTCCCAGCAGTGTGATAGTGCTTCTGTTATACCCTCATATCTCCCAGCAGTGTGAGAGTGCTTCTCTTATAAATTCATAGCTCTCAGCAGTGTGATAGTGCTTCTGTTATACACTTATATCCCCCAGCAGTGTGATAGTGCTTCTGTTATACACTTATATCTTCCAGCAGTGTGATAGTGCTTCTGTTATACACTCATATCTCCCAGCAGTGTGATAGTGCTTCTGTTATACACTCATATCCCCCAGCAGTGTGATAGTGCTTCTGTTATACACTCATATCCCCCAGCAGTGTGATAGTGCTTCTGTTATACACTCATATCCCCCAGCAGTGTGATAGTGCTTCTGTTATACACTCATATCCCCCAGCAGTGTGATAGTGCTTCTGTTATACATTTATATCCCCCAGCAGTGTGATAGTACTTCTTTTATACACTCATATCCTCCAGCAGTGTGATAGTGCTTCTCTTATACACTCATATCTCCCAACAGTGTGATAGTGCTTCTGTTATACACTAATTTCCCCCAGCAGTGTGATAGTGCTTCTCTTTAAAACTCATATCCCCCAGCAGTGTGATAGTGCTTCTGTTACACACTCATTTCTCCCAGCAGTGTGATAGTGCTTCTGTTATACACTCATATCCCCCAGCAGTGTGATAGTGCTTCTGTTATACAATCATATCTTCCAGCAGTGTGATAGTGCTTCTGTTGTATACTCATATCCCCCAGCAGTGTAATAATGTTTCTGTTATACACTTATATCCCCCAGCAGTGTGATAGTGCCTATGTTATACACTTATATCCCCCAGCAGTGTGATAGTGCCTATGTTATACACTTATATCCCCCAGCAGTGTGATAGTGCTTCTGTTATACCCTCATATCCCCCAGCAGTGTGATAGTGCTTCTGTTATACATTCATATCCCCCAGCAGTGTGATAGTGCTTATATTATACACTCATATCCCCCAGCAGGGTGATAGTGCCTATGTTATACACTTATATCCCCCAGCAGTGTGATAGTGCCTATGGTATACACTCATATCCCCCAGCAGTGTGATAGTGCTTCTGTTATACACTCATATCCCCCAGCAGTGTGATAGTGCTTCTCTTATACACTCATATCTCCCAGCAGTGTGAAAGTGCTTCTCTTATACACTCATATCTCCCAGCAGTGTGATAGTGCTTCTCTTATACACTCATATCCCCCAGCAGTGTGAGAGTGCTTCTCTTATACACTCATATCCCCCAGCAGTGTGATAGTGCTCCTGTTATACACTCATATCTCCCAGCAGTGTGATAGTGCTTCTCTTATACACTCATATCTCCCAGCAGTGTGAAAGTGCTTCTCTTATACACTCATTTCTCCCAGCAGTGTGATAGTGCTTCCCTTATACACTCATATCCCCCAGCAGTATGATAGTGCTTCTTTTATACACTCATATCCCCCAGCAGTGTGATAGTGCTTCTGTTATACACTCATATCCCCCAGCAGTGTGATAGTGCTTCTGTTATACACTCATATCTTCCAGCATTGTGATAGTGCTTCTGTTATACACTCATATCTTCCAGCATTGTGATAGTGCCTCTGTTATACACTCATATCCCCCAGCAGTGTGATAGTGCTTCTCTTATACACTCATATCTCCCAGCAGTGTGATAGTGCTTCTGTTATACACTCATATCCCCCAGCAGTGTGAAAGTTTTTCTGTTATACACTCATATCCCCCAGCAGTGTGATAGTGCTTCTGTTATACACTCATATCTTCCAGCATTGTGATAGTGCCTCTGTTATACACTCATATCCCCCAGCAGTGTGATAGTGCTTCTCTTATACACTCATATCTCCCAGCAGTGTGATAGTGCTTCTGTTATACACTCATATCCCCCAGCAGTGTGAAAGTTTTTTTGTTATACACTCATATCCCCCAGCAGTGTGATAGTGCTTCTGTTATACACTCATATCCCCCAGCAGGGTGATAGTGCTTCTCTTATACACTCATATCTCCCAGCAGTGTGATAGTGCTTCTGTTATACACTCAAATCCCCCAGCAGTGTGATAGTGCTACTCTTATACACTCATATCCCCCAACAGTGTGATAGTGCTTCTGTTAGACACTCATATCCCCCAGCAGTGTGATAGTGCTTCTCTTATACACTCATATCCCCCAGCAGTGTGATAGTGCTTCTCTTATACACTCATATCCCCCAGCAGTGTGATAGTGCTTCTCTTATACACTCATATCCCCCAACAGTGTGATAGTGCTTCTGTTAAACACTCATACCCCCCAGCAGTGTGATAGTGCTTCTCTTATAAACTCATATCCCCCAGCAGTGTGATAGTGCTTCTGTTATACACTCATATCTCCCAGTAGTGGGATAGTGCTTCTGTTATACACTCATATATCCCAGCAGTGGGATAGTGCTTCTGTTATACACTCATATATCCCAGCAGTGAGAGTGCTTCTCTTATACACTCATATCCCCCAGCAGTGTGATAGTGCTTCTCTTATACACTCATATCCCCCAGCAGTGTGTTAGTGCTTCTCTTATACACTTATATCTCCCAGCAGTGTGATAGTGCTCCTGTTATACACTCATATCTCCCAGCAGTGTGATAGTGCTTCTCTTATACACTAATATCTCCCAGCAGTGTGATAGTGCTTCTGTTATACCCTCATATCTCCCAGCAGTGTGATAGTGCTTCTCTTATAAATTCATATCTCTCAGCAGTGTGATAGTGCTTCTGTTATACACTTATATCCCCCAGCAGTGTGATAGTGCTTCTGTTATACACTTATATCTTCCAGCAGTGTGATAGTGCTTCTGTTATACACTCATATCCCCCAGCAGTGTGATAGTGCTTCTGTTATACACTCATATCCCCCAGCAGTGTGATAGTGCTTCTGTTATACACTCATATCCCCCAGCAGTGTGATAGTGCTTCTGTTATACACTCATATCCCCCAGCAGTGTGATAGTGCTTCTTTTATACACTCATATCCCCCAGCAGTGTGATAGTGCTTCTGTTATACACTTATATCCCCCAGCAGTGTGATAGTACTTCTTTTATACACTCATATCCTCCAGCAGTGTGATAGTGCTTCTCTTATACACTCATATCTCCCAACAGTGTGATAGTGCTTCTGTTATACACTAATTTCCCCCAGCAGTGTGATAGTGCTTCTCTTTAAAACTCATATCCCCCAGCAGTGTGATAGTGCTTCTGTTATACACTCATATCTCCCAGCAGTGTGATAGTGCTTCTGTTATACACTCATATCTCCCAGCAGTATGATAGTGCTTCTGTTCTGTTATACACTCTTATCCCCCAGCATTGTGATAGTGCTTCTGTTATACACTCATATCTCCCAGCAGTGTGATAGTGCTTCTGTTATACACTCATATCTTCCAGCAGTGTGATAGTGCTTCTGTTATACACTCATATCCCCCAGCAGTGTGATAGTGCTTCTGTTATACACTCATATCCCCCAGCAGGGTGATAGTGCTTCTCTTATACACTCATATCTCCCAGCAGTGTGATAGTGCTTCTGTTATACACTCAAATCCCCCAGCAGTGTGATAGTGCTACTCTTATACACTCATATCCCCCAACAGTGTGATAGTGCTTCTGTTAGACACTCATATCCCCCAGCAGTGTGATAGTGCTTCTCTTATACACTCATATCCCCCAGCAGTGTGATAGTGCTTCTCTTATACACTCATATCCCCCAGCAGTGTGATAGTGCTTCTCTTATACACTCATATCCCCCAACAGTGTGATAGTGCTTCTGTTAAACACTCATATCCCCCAGCAGTGTGATAGTGCTTCTCTTATAAACTCATATCCCCCAGCAGTGTGATAGTGCTTCTGTTATACACTCATATCTCCCAGTAGTGGGATAGTGCTTCTGTTATACACTCATATATCCCAGCAGTGGGATAGTGCTTCTGTTATACACTCATATATCCCAGCAGTGAGAGCGCTTCTCTTATACACTCATATCCCCCAGCAGTGTGATAGTGCTTCTCTTATACACTCATATCCCCCAGCAGTGTGTTAGTGCTTCTCTTATACACTTATATCTCCCAGCAGTGTGATAGTGCTCCTGTTATACACTCATATCTCCCAGCAGTGTGATAGTGCTTCTCTTATACACTAATATCTCCCAGCAGTGTGATAGTGCTTCTGTTATACCCTCATATCTCCCAGCAGTGTGATAGTGCTTCTCTTATAAATTCATATCTCTCAGCAGTGTGATAGTGCTTCTGTTATACACTTATATCCCCCAGCAGTGTGATAGTGCTTCTGTTATACACTTATATCTTCCAGCAGTGTGATAGTGCTTCTGTTATACACTCATATCCCCCAGCAGTGTGATAGTGCTTCTGTTATACACTCATATCCCCCAGCAGTGTGATAGTGCTTCTGTTATACACTCATATCCCCCAGCAGTGTGATAGTGCTTCTGTTATACACTCATATCCCCCAGCAGTGTGATAGTGCTTCTGTTATACACTCATATCCCCCAGCAGTGTGATAGTGCTTCTGTTATACACTTATATCCCCCAGCAGTGTGATAGTACTTCTTTTATACACTCATATCCTCCAGCAGTGTGATAGTGCTTCTCTTATACACTCATATCTCCCAACAGTGTGATAGTGCTTCTGTTATACACTAATTTCCCCCAGCAGTGTGATAGTGCTTCTCTTTAAAACTCATATCCCCCAGCAGTGTGATAGTGCTTCTGTTATACACTCATATCTCCCAGCAGTGTGATAGTGCTTCTGTTATACACTCATATCTCCCAGCAGTATGATAGTGCTTCTGTTCTGTTATACACTCTTATCCCCCAGCATTGTGATAGTGCTTCTGTTATACACTCATATCTCCCAGCAGTGTGATAGTGCTTCTGTTATACACTCATATCTTCCAGCAGTGTGATAGTGCTTCTGTTGTATACTCATATCCCCCAGCAGTGTGATAGTGTTTCTGTTATACACTCATATCCCCCAGCAGTGTGATAGTGCTTCTGTTATACACTAATATCCCCCAGCAGTGTGGTAGTGCTTCTGTTATACACTAATTTCCCCCAGCAGTGTGATAGTGCTTCTCTTTAAAACTCATATCCCCCAGCAGTGTGATAGTGCTTCTGTTATACACTCATATCTTCCAGCAGTGTGATAGTGCTTCTGTTATAAACTCATATCCCCCAGCAGTGTGATAGTGCTTGTTATACACTCATATCCCCCAGCAGTGTGATAGTGCTTCTGTTATACACTCATATCTCCCAGTAGTGTGATATTGCTTCTCTTATACACTCATATCCCCCTGCAGTGTTATAGTGCTTCTGTTATACACTCATATCTCCCAGCAGTGTGATAGTGCTTCTCTTATACACTCATATCCCCCAGCAGTGTGATAGTGCTCCTGTTATACACTCATATCCCCCAGCAGTGTGATAGTGCTCCTGTTATACACTCATATCTCCCAGTAGTGTGATATTGCTTCTCTTATACACTCATATCTCCCAGCAGTGTGATAGTGCTTCTCTTATACACTCATATCCCCCAGCAGTGTGATAGTGCTCCTGTTATACACTCATATCCCCCAGCAGTGTGATAGTGCTCCTGTTATACACTCATATCCCCCAGCAGTGTGATAGTGCTTCTGTTATACACTCATATCCCCAGCAGTGTGATAGTGCTTCTGTTATACACTCATATCCCCAGCAGTGTGATAGTGCTTCTGTTATACACTCATATCCCCCAGCAGTGTGATAGTGCTTCTGTTATACACTCATATCCCCCAGCAGTGTAATAGTGCTTCTGTTATACACTCATATCCCCCAGCAGTGTGATAGTGCTTCTCTAATACACTCATATCCCCCAGCAGTGTGATAGTGCTTCTGTTATACACTCATATCCCCAGCAGTGTGATAGTGCTTCTGTTATACACTCATATCCCCCAGCAGTGTGATAGTGCCTGTGTTATATATACACTCATATCCCCCAGCAGTGTGATAGTGCCTATGTTATACACTCATATCTCCCAGCAATGTGATAGTGCTTCTCTTATACACTCATATCTCCCAGCAGTGTGATAGTGCTTCTGTTATACACTCATATCCCCCAGCAGTGTGATAGTGCTTCTGTTATACACTCATATCCCCCAGCAGTGTGATAGTGCTTCTGTTATACACTCATATCTCCCAGCAGTGTGATAGTGCTTCTGTTATACACTCATATCCCCCAGCAGTGTGATAGTGCTTCTCTTATACACTCATATCTCCCAGCAGTGTGATAGTGCTTCTCTTATACACTCATATCCCCCAACAGTGTGATAGTGCTTCTGTTAAACACTCATATCCCCCAGCAGTGTGATAGTGCTTCTCTTATAAACTCATATCCCCCAGCAGTGTGATAGTGCTTCTGTTATACACTCATATCTCCCAGTAGTGGGATAGTGCTTCTGTTATACACTCATATATCCCAGCAGTGGGATAGTGCTTCTGTTATACACTCATATATCCCAGCAGTGAAAGCGCTTCTCTTATACACTCATATCCCCCAGCAGTGTGATAGTGCTTCTCTTATACACTCATATCCCCCAGCAGTGTGTTAGTGCTTCTCTTATACACTTATATCTCCCAGCAGTGTGATAGTGCTCCTGTTATACACTCATATCTCCCAGCAGTGTGATAGTGCTTCTCTTATACACTCATATCCCCCAGCAGTGTGATAGTGCTTCTCTTATACACTCATATCCCCCAGCAGTGTGATAGTGCTTCTCTTATACACTCATATCCCCCAACAGTGTGATAGTGCTTCTGTTAAACACTCATATCCCCCAGCAGTGTGATAGTGCTTCTCTTATAAACTCATATCCCCCAGCAGTGTGATAGTGCTTCTGTTATACACTCATATCTCCCAGTAGTGGGATAGTGCTTCTGTTATACACTCATATATCCCAGCAGTGGGATAGTGCTTCTGTTATACACTCATATATCCCAGCAGTGAGAGCGCTTCTCTTATACACTCATATCCCCCAGCAGTGTGATAGTGCTTCTCTTATACACTCATATCCCCCAGCAGTGTGTTAGTGCTTCTCTTATACACTTATATCTCCCAGCAGTGTGATAGTGCTCCTGTTATACACTCATATCTCCCAGCAGTGTGATAGTGCTTCTCTTATACACTAATATCTCCCAGCAGTGTGATAGTGCTTCTGTTATACCCTCATATCTCCCAGCAGTGTGATAGTGCTTCTCTTATAAATTCATATCTCTCAGCAGTGTGATAGTGCTTCTGTTATACACTTATATCCCCCAGCAGTGTGATAGTGCTTCTGTTATACACTTATATCTTCCAGCAGTGTGATAGTGCTTCTGTTATACACTCATATCCCCCAGCAGTGTGATAGTGCTTCTGTTATACACTCATATCCCCCAGCAGTGTGATAGTGCTTCTGTTATACACTCATATCCCCCAGCAGTGTGATAGTGCTTCTGTTATACACTCATATCCCCCAGCAGTGTGATAGTGCTTCTGTTATACACTCATATCCCCCAGCAGTGTGATAGTGCTTCTGTTATACACTTATATCCCCCAGCAGTGTGATAGTGCTTCTTTTATACACTCATATCCTCCAGCAGTGTGATAGTGCTTCTCTTATACACTCATATCTCCCAACAGTGTGATAGTGCTTCTGTTATACACTAATTTCCCCCAGCAGTGTGATAGTGCTTCTCTTTAAAACTCATATCCCCCAGCAGTGTGATAGTGCTTCTGTTATACACTCATATCTCCCAGCAGTGTGATAGTGCTTCTGTTATACACTCATATCTCCCAGCAGTATGATAGTGCTTCTGTTCTGTTATACACTCTTATCCCCCAGCATTGTGATAGTGCTTCTGTTATACACTCATATCTCCCAGCAGTGTGATAGTGCTTCTGTTATACACTCATATCTTCCAGCAGTGTGATAGTGCTTCTGTTGTATACTCATATCCCCCAGCAGTGTGATAGTGTTTCTGTTATACACTCATATCCCCCAGCAGTGTGATAGTGCTTCTGTTATACACTAATATCCCCCAGCAGTGTGGTAGTGCTTCTGTTATACACTAATTTCCCCCAGCAGTGTGATAGTGCTTCTCTTTAAAACTCATATCCCCCAGCAGTGTGATAGTGCTTCTGTTATACACTCATATCTCCCAGCAGTGTGATAGTGCTTCTGTTATACACTCATATCCCCCAGCAGTGTGATAGTGCTTGTTATACACTCATATCCCCCAGCAGTGTGATAGTGCTTCTGTTATACACTCATATCTCCCAGTAGTGTGATATTGCTTCTCTTATACACTCATATCTCCCAGCAGTGTGATAGTGCTTCTGTTATACACTCATATCCCCCTGCAGTGTTATAGTGCTTCTGTTATACACTCATATCTCCCAGCAGTGTGATAGTGCTTCTCTTATACACTCATATCCCCCAGCAGTGTGATAGTGCTCCTGTTATACACTCATATCCCCCAGCAGTGTGATAGTGCTCCTGTTATACACTCATATCTCCCAGTAGTGTGATATTGCTTCTCTTATACACTCATATCTCCCAGCAGTGTGATAGTGCTTCTCTTATACACTCATATCCCCCAGCAGTGTGATAGTGCTCCTGTTATACACTCATATCCCCCAGCAGTGTGATAGTGCTCCTGTTATACACTCATATCCCCCAGCAGTGTGATAGTGCTTCTGTTATACACTCATATCCCCAGCAGTGTGATAGTGCTTCTGTTATACACTCATATCCCCAGCAGTGTGATAGTGCTTCTGTTATACACTCATATCCCCCAGCAGTGTGATAGTGCTTCTGTTATACACTCATATCCCCCAGCAGTGTGATAGTGCTTCTGTTATACACTCATATCCCCCAGCAGTGTGATAGTGCTTCTCTAATACACTCATATCCCCCAGCAGTGTGATAGTGCTTCTGTTATACACTCATATCCCCAGCAGTGTGATAGTGCTTCTGTTATACACTCATATCCCCCAGCAGTGTGATAGTGCCTGTGTTATATATACACTCATATCCCCCAGCAGTGTGATAGTGCCTATGTTATACACTCATATCTCCCAGCAATGTGATAGTGCTTCTCTTATACACTCATATCTCCCAGCAGTGTGATAGTGCTTCTGTTATACACTCATATCCCCCAGCAGTGTGATAGTGCTTCTGTTATACACTCATATCCCCCAGCAGTGTGATAGTGCTTCTGTTATACACTCATATCCCCCAGCAGTGTGATAGTGCTTCTCTTATACACTCATATCTCCCAGCAGTGTGATAGTGCTTCTCTTATACACTCATATCTCCCAGCAGTGTGATAGTGCTTCTCTTATACACTCATATCCCCCAGCAGTGTGATAGTGCTTCTCTTATACACTCATATCTCCCAGCAGTGTGATAGTGCTTCTCTTATACACTCATATCCCCCAACAGGGTGATAGTGCCTATGTTATACACTCATATCCCCCAGCAGTGAGATAGTGCCTATATTATACACTCATATCCCCCAGCAATGTGATAGTGCTTCTGTTATACACTTATATCTCCCAGCAGTGTGACAGTGCTTCTGTTATACACTCATATCCCCCAGCAGTGTGATAGTGCTTCTGTTATACACTCATATCTCCCAGCAGTGTGATAGTGCTTCTGTTATACACTCATATCCCCCAGCAGTGTGATAGTGCTTCTCTTATACACTCATATCCCCCAGCAGGGTGATAGTGCCTATGTTATACACTCATATCCCCCAGCAGTGTGATAGTGCCTATGTTATACACTCATATCCCCCAGCAGTGAGATAGTGCCTATATTATACACTCATATCCCCCAGCAATGTGATAGTGCTTCTGTTATACACTTATATCTCCCAGCAGTGTGACAGTGCTTCTGTTATACACTCATATCCCCCAGCAGTGTGATAGTGCTTCTGTTATACACTCATATCTCCCAGCAGTGTGATAGTGCTTCTGTTATACACTCATATCCCCCAGCAGTGTGATAGTGCTTCTCTTATACACTCATATCCCCCAGCAGTGTGATAGTGCTTCTCTTATACACTCATATCCCCCAGCAATGTGATAGTGCCTATGTTATACACTCATATCCCCCAGCAGTGAGATAGTGCCTATGTTATACACTCATATCCCCCAGCAATGTGATAGTGCTTCTCTTCTACACTCAAATCCCCCAGCAGTGTGATAGTGCTTCTCGTATACACTCATATCCCCCAGCAGTGTGATAGTGCTTCTCGTATACACTCATATCCCCCAGCAGTGTGATAGTGCTTCTCGTATACACTCATATCCCCCAGCAGTGTGATAGTGCTTTTCTTATACACTCATGCCGGCCTGTTGTCTGACAGTGTTCCTCTGACACGCTCCTGTTTGTCTCCAGCCTGTCAGTTATCTTCCTGAATCCTTCTCAGGCTTCGGTCTGACACACTCATCTCTCATTACAGGCTCAGTTGTGACTCTCAACTTTTACTGCAATCTACAATATGTTTCTTAGAAATGGACTCCTTGTAGCTAGTTAATTTTGTTCCACAGCATACTTACTTTTCACTTTACTGTGCATGTCATCCTCCTCCACAGAGGCCCTTTCTTTTTTGTACAGTAGAAGAATGAGGAAGGTCATGAGGTCTCTCCTCATTCTAATGGTGTGATATGTGACATTAAAACTATGGGGGTCGATTTATCAAGCTGGGGCGGACAGGGGCGCACATATGCGCCCCTGTCCACCGCAGCTCGGCTCTGGCGGGCTGAATTCCGCTTCCGGAATTTAGCATTGCATACAAGCTCTATTTTGCACTTGCGTGCAATCCCTCCCCCTGCCCATGCACAGCCAACCACGCGCGGGAAGGAACTGTCAATCTCCCCAGTCCGACCGGGGAGATTGAAATTCCCCACCTAGGAGATGGCGAAAGGTTACAGAAGCAGCGGTCTGATGACCGCTGCTTGTTAAATACAGATTGCAGGTTCTGTGAGAACCTGCCGTCGTAGGGGGTGAAGCCTGCCAAAGGCTTTGATAAATCAACCCTCAAGTGCATGATGAAATTCAGTGAGGAAGCAGTCAGGGAGCTAGCTTATTGCTTGTGCCCAAGGGAGCGGGACATTCGTATTGCAAGTGCCTAGCGGCAAAAGTACTTCTTCACTGCCTGTGCCCAGGGGCAGAAGTTCGCTGCCAGTGCCTAGGGGCAGAAGTACTTCTTCACTGCCAGTGCCCAGGGGCAGAACTACTTCCTCATTACTAGCACCCACAAGAACATAAGCCCCCAATGGCAGAACTATTGCCTCATTACATAAATTGTGTGTTTAAATATTTAGAAAATATTGACTCCCATGTTTTTGTTTTCGTGTACAATGTAATTTTTTTATTTTTTTTAATACTGCAAACCAAAGTTATTTTCTAAAATTGTTATGCTGAAATAACAGCACATGATATGTGTGTGCAACTGAGAAAAACCGTAAAACTGATATGTAAATACATTTAGTGCAAAAAGTTTTATTTTGTATGTCACATGCTTCTGTCCTTGTAACCTACCTATTGTTATGTATATGGCACTCATGTGTCCCTGCAAACAGACCATGCACTCAAGTACTTACAGTTTTGACCATTCCTGTTTATGTTGCACTAAACTGCCCTGCAAACTTCCCATTTTCATGTATGTTGCACATACCTTTCTGTGCAGCCCACTAACTCTCATTTTTGCCGCGCTCATCTGTTCCTGCAGCCTGCTCATCCTCATGTATGCCTCACTCATCTGCCCTGCAGCCTGCTCATCCTCATGTATGCCTCACTCATCTGCCCTGCAGCCTGCCAATCCTCCCCAAGGTAGGACACAGAAAATGCAGCATGTCTGCAGAACAGTACACATGCAGGAAATGTTAGTGCTTGAACCAGGAACTGTTAGCGCTTGAACTTTGTAGTGCTGCTCCACATTAGACAGTTATCTTCAAACAGAGCTGTGCTCTGGCTGCACTGTGTCAATTTTCCTTAACACAGTGCATCCAGGGCAAAGTGCTGTTTGAAGTGAGCAGTCAGGTATGCAGTAGCGCTGCAAAGCAGCAGCACATTGCTTGTTGACTGGCTCTCAGAGATTTCCCAGTCTGCAAAGCTGTTTATTATAAATGTAAGAGCACTGCATCTTTTTATTACTACATTTCTATGTTAGACTAAGAGAAAAGGAAACAGATTTATTAAAGAGACATTTTAAAATGTCTTTTTTTGTATGCAGCTAATTTGCAACACAATTTTCAACTACTGCACTATATTATAAAACATTAAAATTTGCTTTATTCTTCAGTTAACCAACACATTGCAATTAAACTAGTGCCTTAGTGTAACTGTCTAATTTAAAATGTTATTTAAAAATGACCTGCAGAAAAATATTCACAAAAAAAATCTCATTGCATTAAGTAAAGAAAAGTTCTGCCTCTGGGCCCATCCTCGTGTATGCTTTACTCATATGCCCTGCAACCTGCCCACCTTCATTTATGCCTCACTCATCTGCCCTGCAGCCTGCGTATTCCTTACTCATCTGCCCTGCAGCCTGCTCATCCTCATGTATTCCTTACTCATATGCCCTGCAGCCTGCTCATCCTCATGTATTCCTTACTCATATGCCCTGCAGCCTGCTCATCCTCATGTATTCCTTACTCATATGCCCTGCAGCCTGCTCATCCTCATGTATTCCTTACTCATATGCCCTGCAGCCTGCTCATCCTCATGTATTCCTTACTCATATGCCCTGCAGCCTGCTCATCCTCATGTATGCCTCACTTATATATGCCCCACTCATTTGCCCTGCAGCCTGCCCACCCTTGTGTATGCCTCACTCATCTGCCCTGCAGCCTGCTCATCCTCATGTATTCCTTACTCATCTGCCCTGCAGCCTGCTCATCCTCATGTATTCCTTACTCATCTGCCCTGCAGCCTGCTCATCCTCTTGTATTCCTTACTCATATGCCCTGCAGCCTGCTCATCCTCATGTATTCCTTACTCATCTGCCCTGCAGCCTGCTCATCCTCATGTATTCCTTACTCATATGCCCTGCAGCCTGCTCATCCTCATGTATTCCTTACTCATATGCCCTGCAGCCTGCTCATCCTCATGTATTCCTTACTCATATGCCCTGCAGCCTGCTCATCCTCATGTATGCCTCACTTATATATGCCCCACTCATTTGCCCTGCAGCCTGCCCACCCTTGTGTATGCCTCACTCATCTGCCCTACAGCCTGCCCACGCTCATGTATTCCTCACACATCTGTCCTGCAGCCTTCTCATCCTCCTGTATGCCTCACTCATCTGTCCTGCAGCCTGCCCACCCTCATGTATGCCTCACTTATATATGCCCCACTCATTTGCCCTGCAGCCTGCCCATCCTCCTGTATGCCTCACTCATCTGTCCTGCAGCCTGCCCACCCTCATGTATGCCTCACTTATATATGCCCCACTCATTTGCCCTGCAGCCTGCCCATCCTCCTGTATGCCTCACTCATCTGTCCTGCAGCCTGCTCATCCTCATGTATTCCTCACTCATCTGTCCTGCAGCCTGCCCACCCTCATGTATGCCTCACTCATATATGCCCCACTCATTTGCCCTGCAGCCTGCCCATCCTTGTGTATGCCTCACTCATCTGCCCTGCAGCCTGCTCATCCTCATGTATTCCTTACTCATCTGTCCTACAGCCTGCCCATTCTTATGTATGCCTCACACATCTGCTCTGCAGCCTGCTCATCCTCATGTATTCCTTACTCATCTGTCCTGCAGCCTGCCCATCCTCCTGTATGCCTCACTCATCTGTCCTGCAGCCTGCCCACCCTTGTGTATGCCTCACTCATCTGCCCTACAGCCTGCCCACGCTCATGTATTCCTCACACATCTGTCCTGCAGCCTTCTCATCCTCCTGTATGCCTCACTCATCTGTCCTGCAGCCTCCCCACCCTCATGTATGCCTCACTCATATATGCCCCACTCATTTGCCCTGCAGCCTGCCCACCCTTGTGTATGCTTCACTCATCTGTCCTGCAGCCTCCCCACCCTCATGTATGCCTCACTCATATATGCCCCACTCATTTGCCCTGCAGCCTGCCCACCCTTGTGTATGCTTCACTCATCTGCCCTACAGCCTGCCCACGCTCATGTATTCCTTACTCATCTGCCCTGCAGCCTGCCCATCCTCCTGTATGCCTCACACATCTGTCCTGCAGCCTGCTGATCCTCATGTATGCCTCACACATCTGTCCTGCAGCCTGCTCATCCTCATGTATGCCTCACACATCTGCCCTGCAACCTGCTCATCCTCATGTATGCCTCACACATCTATCCTGCAGCCTGCTCATCCTCATGTATGCCTCACACATCTGCCCTGCAGCCTGCTCATCCTCATGTATGCCTCACACATCTGTCCTGCAGCCTGCTCATCCTCATGTATGCCTCACACATTTGCCCTGCAACCTGCTCATCCTCATGTATGCCTCACACATCTGCCCTGCAGCCTGCTCATCCTCATGTATGCCTCACACATCTGCCCTGCAGCCTGCTCATCCTCATGTATGCCTCACTCCAATCCCTCCCGCAACATGGTATCATGTCTCACCCATCTATTGCCCTCCTATTCTCACCTTACATAACACCTCCTGCTGTATTTCCCCATAACCCTCAAAGTGCTAATAGACTAACCCATATAAGTATAATACAACTGAACATCCATATACCAGGCTTTGTCCAACCAGGAAACCAGGGCTCCTAGAATTGTATTTATGGTCTCTAACTGGATTTTTTTTTACAGTTTATTTTCTCTATTACTTCTGTGTGTTCTGTGTAGTAAATGACAAGTAGTTTTGAAACAAAAAAATATATTATTTATCATAAAGAAGTATATGTGTATAAGTTTACAAAGAGAGACAAAATATGAAAACAAATTATTTTAGCTTCACTGTATTGTTGCATTAATTTATGTATAATTGTTGCACACAATATTTTGAATTACTAAAGCAGACTATAAAGGAGAGATTCTTTGTAGCAGAAATATAATTAGTGTTTGATTGCCAGTCATTTAGTGAGGTTATAGTGTCCTTGTTCATCAGCTTATTTGCACATTTATTTGTAAATAGTCTACTTTACTGTACATATTAAATAAATTGAAATCATTTACTCTCTGCATTGTACATGGGATCTGAATTTACTGCATTACTCATTTCTGCAACTTGATTAACTTCATTTCAATATGATTTACAAATATTACAATACATTAAGGCTGAGAAGGTTTCACTTGGCTGAGCTAATATATGGGCAGAGTTTTCAAAAGAGAGAAGATTTTGGGAGGGATAGAATCTTAGTGTTTTAATATGAATAATCGGAATATGATGATGCTCCTGTATTTCTAGAAGTAGAAGAGGCTAAAAGCAAAAGCAAGTTGTAACTCCTATTGATGTACCTGTAACCCCTTAACCTGAATAGTTTTGTTTTGCTATATTAATTATAAATCTTTCCAGCTGAAAAGAGGAGGAAGTTATGTAAACAATTATCAATATGTATATCAATCCTTTAATCAATTGGCCACTAATTGATTAATTACTGATGATGACTGTCCTATATGTTAGATTGCAGGTGTTTACACATAGGACATGAAAGTTAAAGGGACACTGAACCCAATTTTTTTCTTTCGTGATTCAGATAGAGCGTGCAATTTTAAGCAACTTTCTAATTTACTCCTATTATCAAATTTTCTTCATTCTCTTGGTATCTTTATTTGAAAAGCAAGAATGTAAGTTTAGATGCCGGCCCATTATTGGTGAATAACTTGGGTTGTTCTTGCTTATAAATTCACCCTCCAATAAACAAGTGCTGCCCAGCGTCTGAACCAAAAAATGTCTGGCTCCTTAGCTTAGATGCCTTCTTTTTCAAATAAAGATAGAAAGAGAACGAAGAAAAATTGATAATAGGAGTAAAATTACATGCTCTATCTGAATCATGAAATTAAAAAAATTAGGTTCAGTGTCCCTTTAAGCAGAAAGGTTAATTAAAATAAAACCTTCATGGTTCAGAGTATGTGATTTTAAGAGACTTTGTAATTGACTTCTATTAAGAAATGCACTTTGTTTTCTTGGTATCATTTGTTGAAATGCATATCTAGGTAGGCACAAGAGCAACAATGTACTACTGGGTGCTAACTTGTGATTGGTGGCTGCATACATATGCCTATGGTCATTGGCTCTCAGGATCAGTTCAGCTAGCGTCATATAGTGCAATGCTTTTCTGGAGCTGACTTTAACTATGTGTTTAACCAATTGTGCAGGTGTACCGTAAAACCATAATTCTATGCAAGCAATAGTACAATAATAAAATGCTATATGCAAGCAATAGTACAATAATAAAATGCTATTTGCAAGCAATAGTACAATAATAAAATGCTACTTGCAAGCAATAGTACAATAATAAAATGCTATATGCAAGCAATAGTACAATAATAAAATGCTACTTGCAAGCAATAGTACAATAATAAAATGCTACTTGCAAGCAATAGTACAATAATAAAATGCTATATGCAAGCAATAGTACAATAATAAAATGCTATATGCAAACAATAGTACAATAATAAAATGCTATATGCAAGCAATAGTGCAATAATAAAATGCTACTTGCAAGCAATAGTACAATAATAAAATGCTATATGTAAGCAATAGTACAATAATAAAATTCTATATGCAAGCAATAGTACAATAATAAAATGCTATATGCAAGCAATAGTACAATAATATAAAGCTACTTGCAAGCAATAGTACAATAATAAAATGCTACTTGCAAGCAATAGTACAATAATAAAATGCTATATGTAAGCAATAGTACAATAATAAAATTCTATATGCAAGCAATAGTACAATAATAAAATGCTATATGCAAGCAATAGTACAATAATATAAAGCTACTTGCAAGCAATAGTACAATAATAAAATGCTATATGCAAGCAATAGTACAATAATAAAATGCTATATGCAAGCAATAGTACAATAATAAAATGCTACATGCAAGCAATAGTACAATAATAAAATGCTACATGCAAGCAATAGTACAATAATAAAATGCTATATGCAAGCAATAGTACAATAATAACATGCTATATGCAAGCAATAGTACAATAATAAAATGCTACTTGCAAGCAATAGTACAATAATAAAATGCTACATGCAAGCAATAGTACAATAATAAAATGCTACTTGCAAGCAATAGTACAATAATAAAATGCTACATGCAAGCAATAGTACAATAATAAAATGCTATATGCAAGCAATAGTACAATAATAAAATGCTACATGCAAGCAATAGTACAATAATAAAATGCTATATGCAAGCAATAGTACAATAATAAAATGCTACATGCAAGCAATAGTACAATAATAAAATGCTATATGCAAGCAATAGTACAATAATAAAATGCTACATGCAAGCAATAGTACAATAATAAAATGCTATATGCAAGCAATAGTACAATAATAAAATGCTATATGCAAGCAATAGTACAATAATAAAATGCTACATGCAAGCAATAGTACAATAATAAAATGCTACTTGCAAGCAATAGTACAATAATAAAATGCTATATGCAAGCAATAGTACAATAATAAAATGCTATATGCAAGCAATAGTACAATAATAACATGCTATATGCAAGCAATAGTACAATAATAAAATGCTACATGCAAGCAATAGTACAATAATAAAATGCTACATGCAAGCAATAGTACAATAATAAAATGCTACATGCAAGCAATAGTACAATAATAAAATGCTACATGCAAGCAATAGTACAATAATAAAATGCTATATGCAAGCAATAGTACAATAATAAAATGCTATATGCAAGCAGTAGTACAATAATAAAATGTTATATGCAAGCAATAGTACAATAATAAAATGCTACATGCAAGCAGTAGTACAATAATAAAATGTTATATGCAAGCAATAGTACAATAATAACATGCTATATGCAAGTAGGGTTGCCACCTCAGCCATGTTTTCCTGGATACTTATGAGTTACACATGCTGCAGGGTGTGCAGGGAGGAACATGTATTGTGTTTATAGACAGCACTATTCATATTCCTCCCTGCACACCCTGCAGCATGTGTAACTTAGAAGTGTTCTGTATTTTAAGGAACGGGTGGCAACCCTATATGCAAGCAATAGTACAATAATAAAATGCTCTATCACATTACAGCATTTTCTATTTGTAATTGTATGTCCTCTGTAACTAGGGTTGCTACCATGGCCATGTTAACACGGACAGCTAGTTACACGTGCTGCATGGTGTGCAAGGAGGGACATGACTAATACAGCAGCACAATTCATAAACTATACATTGGCACAATTCATGTTCCTCCGTGCAACCTATCTGTAACTAACCTGTGTGCAGTCAACATTTACCTATTTTTATGTAATTTTATAGTATATGTATTATCCTCAAATGCTTAAAGGGATATGAAACCCACATTTTTTCTTTCATGATTCAGATAGAGCATGCGATTTTAAAGGGACACTGAACCCAAATTTTTTCTTTCGTGATTCAGATAGAGCATGAAATTTTAAGCAACTTTCTAATTTACTCCTATTATCAAAATGTTCTTCATTCTCTTGGTATCTTTATTTGAAATGCATGAATATAAGTTTAGATGCCGGCCCATTTTTGATGAACAACCTGGTTTGTTCTTGCTAAATTCATCCACCAATATAAAAGTGCTATCCAGAGTCCTGAACCAAAAAAAGCTTAGATGCCTTCTTTTTCAAATAAAGATAGCAAGAGAATGAATAAAAAATGATAATAGGAGTAAATTAGAAAGTTGCTTAAAATTGCATGCTCTATCTGAATCACGAAAGAAAAGATTTGGGTTCAGTGTCCCTTTAAGCAAATTTCTAATTTAATCCTATTATCAATTTTTCTTTGTTCTCTTGGTATCTTTATTTGAAAAAAAAAAAACGGAATGTAAAGCTTAGGAGTCGGACCATTTTTGTTTCAGAACCTGGGTAGCGCTTGCTGATTGGTGACATTCTTGTTAAAAGTGTATTAGTACAATTAAAACACAAGTTTGAAAACACATGTATTAGCAAAATGCTTTGGAGAAAAGGTTTCATGGTTATGCCATGCAGCAGATTAATGAGTGAGCTGTAGTGAAATTAGCTGGTGAAGCCTTTAAGGCCAGCGAAGCTGCTAGAGATATATTAGACAGTCTTAATGAATTCTGCTCCCTGGATCTCTGCTGGATATTCACAAGCTATAAGGGCCACAATTAGGGTTACCACCTCGGCCATGTTTTCCTGGACAATTATGAGTTACACATGCTGCAGGGTATGCAGGGAGGAACATGCATTGTGCCTCTGAAGAGCACATGAATAGTACTAATTGTGTTCCTCTCTGTACACCCTGAGGAAGGAAGGAAGGAAGGAAGGAAGGAAGGAAGGAAGGAAGGAAGGAAGGAAGGAAGGAAGGAAGGAAGGAAGGAAGGAAGGAAGGAAGGAAGGAAGGAAGGAAGGAAGGAAGGAAGGAAGGAAGGAAGGAAGGAAGGAAGGAAGGAAGGAAGGAAGGAAGGAAGGAAGGAAGGAAGGAAGGAAGGAAGGAAGGAAGGAAGGAAGGCACAGCTTGGGTTTATTTTCTTATCAAGAGAGGTTACAAAACATCATCTGTTAGGAGATAGAGACAAATCAAGACAATTCATGTAATCTAATGCCTCACCATTATATGATGTTATGTAATAATTGTACATTTCTGTCTGCTTGAGGTTCTTGGTTTTGTTGCTTTTAGAGTGATTTCCTCCTGATGGTTGTGCAATCTACCATTTTTGGTAATTAGACATCATTACAGCTGCATTGAAGGAAAGGAGAGGGGGGGAATTGGACAGGTGGGGGCTAATTAACTGCTTGATGCTAATGAAAGAAATGCTGTGGGGGTGCTCTTTAAAAGAGAGGTTACCTAACGGAAACTGAACTGACAGAGATGTTCCAAGCAAATGTAGAATCAGAGTTTGTTTAACATGTCAGATAAAAGTAGGTAAATAAAGATATTATTGTCCATTTAAAGCAACATTTTTACACCATTCCCTAAGTTACTTGTTTTTGTGGTGAAAAAAAAATCAAATGAAATCCTGAAATCTTACTTGTTATTTCACAGCACATACCTATTTTTTTGCAAAAAAAATTGAATCTTTATTTGTTACATTATTCCTAGACACAAAATATCCATGTACATTTCGTGACTGGCTATAAAATGTTCTATTTTGTTCAAATAGAATTTGGTGTAATTGCTGGTCTATATTTAAAAAGATATAAAAATATTCAGGTCTTTGGGCCTTTTAATTTTCATAAATAAAAGCTCAGCAAAAGTTTAAAACGTCTTTTAAGCTGTATTAGAATGCTGTACTTCTTAGTGCCATAATATTTCTATTGTAATGACACAAAATCACACTTTCCAATGTTATGCTACTAACTCTGAGAGAATTATTAGGAAAATGAAGAGAGTGGAGGAGAAAAAAGTGGGAGTAGTTTAAACAGTATACAACCAATGAGGGTTCCTCACACTCAGATATGTACCTGCAATGCCAAGTTAATTGAGAGACAGGACCAACAGAAGTGTGTGAATAGGGGGAGTATGAGAATTCAGATAGGTGGGCTAGGTTTTAGAAACAGGAAAATTATATTTAAGAGAAAGCTAAACTGTATTTAAAGGGTTATTAAACTGTTTCTGCAAAATTACATTTTGAGTTTAATATGCATACTAAAACATTTTTTAATCCATTTTATTTATTTTGCCTGCTTTTTTCTGTGATTTTATATACAGTTTACTGTTGACAAAAAGACTAGAGTGCAACATTAACTTGGACCCCACAACGTTCTACACAGTGATCCCTGTTATATCCTTTTAAGAAATAAACTTTCTAGGAAAATAATATTCCTCTATGGCTGAGCAATGTGAAAATGACTAAGTTACTAAATGCTTATATTAAGCATAAACACCTACATACATATATTATAAACCTTATTTATTTTATTGAAATATCTCACATATTTAAACGCTTAAAGGGACAGTCTAGGCCAAAATAAACTTTCATGATTCAGATAGAGCATGTCATTTTAAACAATTTTGCTTTGTTTTCTTGGTATTCTTAGTTGAAAGCTTAACCTAGGAGGTTCATATGCTAATTTCTTAGACCTTGAAGCCCACCTCTTTCAGAATGCATTTTAACAGTTTTTCACCACTAGAGGGTGTTAGTTCACATATTTCATATAGATAACACTGTGCTCGTGCACGTGAAGTAATCTGGGAGCAGGCACTGATTGGCTAGACTGCAAGTCTGTCAAAAGAACTGAAAAATGGGGCAGTTTGCAGAGGCTTAGATACAAGATAATCACAGAGGTTAAAAGTATATTATTATAACTGTGTTGGTTATGCAAAACTGGGAAATGGGTAATAAAGGGATTATCTATCTTTTAAAACAATACGAATTCTGGTGTAGACTGTCCCTTTAATGCAGTTTCCTGAAGTGATGCATAAAGGCTCACATAAATAATTATGTAGCAGTAAGTATTGGTTTGACATGAAAGTCAAAATCAAATTCTATTAGTTCTCTCGCAAGCCTGTATTAAGAAGCATACATAGGTAGGCTGAGGAACATCAATGTACCGCTGTGAACTAGCCAGTGATTGGTGAATACAAACATAATGTATCTCTTGTCATTGGCTCATCAGATGTGTTCAGCTAGCTCCCTTTAGTGCATTGCTGTTCTAGAGCTGACTTTGCAGCTGTTTAACTCATAGGGGTCAATCACAATCCTGTACAACAGATTATCAAATTATTTATCTGCAAAAATACCGGTAGAATTTAATCTTGCATTTTGCAGAAAATAATTTGATAAACTTTTCTACACGATTGTTATCGACCCCATAACTGTAAGCATTCAGTTGTACAATAATAACATGACACATTAGAGCATTTTCTTTTTGTTCCTTCAAAATAAAGCTACACTGGAAATGTGTTTCAACCCCTTCTTGCCATTAGGACGATCCATGCCATCCTAACTGCGCTGGGCTTTAGCGCCATTAGGACGGCATGGAACATCCTAGCCATAGCTGCTTCCCAAATGGTATTGCAGGCTGGAGGGCATACCTAGCATAATAGGCACTCCCTCCTGACCCAATCCCATCATTGAAATCACGTGATCGTATGAACAATCGCATGATTTCAATTTTTACTTATTTGTTTAAAATCTTATACTTAGTAGTTAAACACCTGATGTACAAACATTGTGACTATAACCCTATGAATATCATCTTGGCATTCTGCTTTTGTTTGAAAACATTCAATATTAATCAAAAGGACAGATTCAATTTAAAAAAGGAATAATATTTTAGAGCATTGTTTCAAGGCACTGTTGCTTACCTATACCTGTGTGTTTAACCCTGCAACAAACAACAAGTTCCCAGTGCTATCCTCATTCAATAAAGGGTAAGTCTGACAATCTTAGCAAATGAGTTGCAAAGAAATTGGAATGTTCGCTCGCTAGATAGTTATTTGAATTATCAGAGAATATAAGATAGTGCCTTAATGCCATATTGCTGTCAAAGTGCATATAGAAAAAAATATCTGTATGTTTGTTTTTATCCCTAGAGAAGCACTGTCTTTCTGAGAAGTATTAAGGGCAGAGGGCATGAATTTGTAGGCAGCCACTATGGCAGTTGCTGCAGGCGTTGGCCTTCAGCACATTAATTGCTACAGGACGGAGAGCTTATGTCTTGTGATAAATTATGTCAGAATATGGCAAACTGGACAGAGGAATAAAGCTCTCTCTTTAATATGTGGTGGCACCAACAACTGATTTTTATGTTAATTTTAGTAAAAAATAAATAAATTGCAAAGCTATTAAGATTTTTGCTGAGATACAGTTTTGAAAGATCTAGCAATATTCCTGGTTTCAGAATTACTTATACAGGAAGATTCCAACAGGGTAGTTTTAAAACTGGGACCTACTCCTCTGCATACAGTCTAGGATCCAAGGCTGTGTGCAGTGCAGGGGACACATGCTTTGTGTAGTTTGTGGGGTATGCAGCTGATTGGCGGTACCACATGTCTATACAAAAGTTAAAAAGTTGAAGGTTCTGCAATAGTGGTTTTTAATTGAAATGCAGAGCTTTTTATCATCAATATATCTGCATGATATTCCTGATTGGAGACTTTATCCTGCTGCTGACCCTTCTTCCTTGTATTATGTTTTAATTTCTTTCAAACAAACCAGTAACCGTCTGAACCCCTCAGGAAGACCCAAACGTTGTCCAGATAAGTGAAACCCCACCCATACTCTGCCGCAGTCACAGAGGCCTCACCATCTTACACACGTTTGGTACCCAACATATATTTCATTTTATATTCTGGCTGGTATTTTAAGCCGCAGGTCAATGCAGATAATATTAAAAAATAAAAATAACCACAAATAAATATAGAAATTAAAGTCCTGCTATGATGAAACTTCTTAACGTGTCGGAATCTAATTTGAGATAATCATTTAAAATCAGTCCAAAAATCATTAATTTTCAATCTCTACAGCATAATTATTTATTCTAATTTATGTTAATTGCTATGGCCAGTATTGTTTCCAAGAAAGGTGGCACGCATAAAAGTATTTCATAACGTTACATGCCTCCCAACAGCTGTTAGATTAAGTGGAATTTGGGTTATTTGGGGTACGAAGAGCTCCAGTGATTGAGAAAGTGAAGATCTCTTATTTCAGTGATCGGGTAACAGTACATTAAATGATAAATTGCCCACTATTGTTAGACAATAAAAAAGCTCTACTTGCTTAAATGATTAGCCAAGACATAAATGCAGAGAGGCTGTGTGCAGACACGGCAAATCCCTAGCAATATAGAGTTCAAATTTTAGAGAGATAAGCTTATTCTAACAGAGCTTCCTTTCCACTCATCCGTCTTTTTAATCCCAAAGACAATGGTAGTTTTATTGTAAGATTTTATCTTGATCATTTTTACATTTTCCATGAGAGATTTGTCTCAAATTGTTCCCTTGCAAATCTAGTGTTTACTAATAAATAACAAAGCTGTTTTAGTTAACAAACCCTACAGGAATAATGTACATCGGATGTTGGTGGCCCAACGCTTTCAGGTCACTGTAACCAGCATGATATGTCCAGGACCTCCGTCTGCAAGCAGCATGATTAATAAGACATTAGTTGAAGCTACAAGTATAATACATTATTCACCAAAATATCATAATCTGTGCTGAGTTAATTCATCTTTAAACACAGGGTTATAATGTTTTATTGATAATTAAAGATACATAATTTCCCCTAAATTGACAAACTCATTAAATTCAATTAAGCTCTATGTGAGGCTATAAACTACATTGTATATCACTCAATGGACTAGACATTGTGAAACTGGATGACAAGATATAAATAAACTGAGATGATTAAGCTCTAACTAAACTCATATTCCCTCAGAATGTGTTTGTGTTTTCTCAGAAATATTTTGATGTACAACCATAACTGTTTATCATACCCTGAAAGATTGAGTAACTTCATATATGACCAGTAGAGGATCTGTACATTTTTCCAGCAGCACAAAAATATTGCAGCTGTGACAATGTTCCATCCTTGATATTAAATACACACAGAGAGAAGTGCGCTCACAGGAATGAACAACCAGCTCAATACCATTGTTAGCCTGTTCTATGGCAACCTGGGTTCAACTTCTTTTAGCCCAATAATGCTTTTCACAGATATTGTCTGGTCAGCAGTGTCATAATGTACATACTGTGGCCTTCCTAACACAATTTATTACATCCAAGGGATTAACCCTAGCTATAAAAATGATGCCACTACTCTTTTGTCTCTTGAGATAAGTGATCAATGATAATGTAGAAACTTGTGGATGGAGAGATCTTTGTATGCTTAATATTTGGGCCCCTTACACTTGAAATGACCTCAGTCAACATTCCAACTAAAACACTAATTGCTGTTAACGATCCCTTTATCACTGGCGTTGGTATTTTGAACAACAATCCAACTTGTGACATATTGCTTGAAACCGCAGCCTTGGGCCTCTGTTGGGCACGTTGGTAAAGAACACTTAAAACAGTAGAATAAAATGATACATGTACAATAAAAAGACAATGTAAAAGCACTTACCTTGAATTTGAAATAAGCAGTAGAATAATTTTTTGCAAATCTTAAAGTTAATCCAATTTTTCCTCCGCCTTTTATCACGTGACAGTCATCAGTCAATCACGAAATGCGTATATATACTGTGCACGTTTGCACATGCTCAGTTGGAGCTAGAGCCTCACAAAGTGTGCAGAAAAAAATAAGGTGAATGTTTTGATAAGGGAAGTATATTGGAAAGGGTTTTTTAAATTGTATGCTTTATATGAATTATGAAACTTTAATTTTGACTTTATCTGTAATAATGAAAAGAAGAGAGTGCACAATTTTGCACATTTTGACTTTAGTGGCCCTTTTAACTTTCCCTTTATCACTGGTGTTAGTATTAAGAACAACATGCAGGCTTGTTACGTTTCTGACATCTTTCTTGAAATTGCAGCCATTGGCCTCTGTTGGGCAAGTTGTAAGTTCGGTTCACAGAAATTACTTTCAATTAAATATAGGGAGTGGGAAACAGGGCAGTCATAGATCCTCTCCTCAGTGAGAACTCCCTGGTGTTTAGTGTTGGAGGTGACTGCTGTAAAGTAAAACAGAGAGTTATCCTTCATATTGCCAAGTTCATTGTTTATTTTACCAAATAGCAGATTGTAACAGCTTTCCTATTGTTATCCATATTAAAGGGACAGTCTACTCCAGAATTTTCATTGTTTAAAAAGATAGATAATCTTTTTATTACCCATTCCCCATTTCTGCATAACCAACACGGTTACAGTATATTAATATTATTTTTACCTCTGTGATTACCTTGTATCTAAGCCTCTGCACACTGCCCCCTTATTTCAGTTCTTTTGACAGACTTGCATTTTAGTCAATCAGTACTAACTCATAAATAACTCCACGGGAGGTATCTATATGGCACACATGAATTAGCAATGTCTAGCTGTGAAAAACTGTCAAAATGCACTGAGATAAGGGTTTATAATTTAGCACATGAGCCTACCTATGTTTAGTTTTCAACAAAGAATACCAAGACTACAAAGCAAATTTGATGATAAAAATAAATTGGAAAGTTTTTTTAAAATTGAATGCCCTTTCTGAATCATGAAAGTTTAATTTTTACTAGACTGCCCTTTTTAAGTGAGGGTGGGGCTTCTTTATAGTACATAGGAGCCCAGTCCACTGAGCATTTGCACTGTATGCCCAATGGCCAGTCCGGGTGAAGGGTGTATGTATATGTATTAGTTTAAGTCTTGTGTACATTTAGACTAACGCGGAGAGTGTATAACAAAGAAATAAACTAA
Organism: Bombina bombina; assembly: GCF_027579735.1. Lineage (NCBI taxonomy): Eukaryota > Metazoa > Chordata > Amphibia > Anura > Bombinatoridae > Bombina > Bombina bombina. Next base: position 871,418,798 of record NC_069503.1, on the reverse strand, counting down.
AAAAACTCCACTAATTGAGAGCAGATTTTGCACTAGAGCAGCTTTGTGCATTTGCATTATCCATGAAAAATGCAAGCAGTGTGGATGGCTTGCAAGTGATGTTAATACTTCATAACGTAGGCATATTGTACAAATGCATTGCTTTGTATACATTCCCAAATAAACAGTAGTAAGATATTTCTGGGGGGGGGGGGGTCAATATGAGATTTTTATTTTTTACTATTGATTTTTTTAGGTAAGTTTTAATGTCAGTATAAGGGGAGGTTTATTAATGTTATTTTAAAATAACAGTGTTGATAATAATAGTTTTGGTCCACACCCAAAAAGTGCATTCTCAAATAAGAACAACAAGAACCTACCTTTATATAAATATGTTTCTTGAATTTTCACTTATTTATAGTGAAGTGGTACTATGTGCATACCATACACGTTATTATTTTGTTTATCTACATTGGGAATATTACTACTACACGAATATACAGGTATATGTTTTTTTCCAGTTAATTGATAAAATGTTCATTTATCATAATTCCAAGCTTTCTAGTGGTGTTAATCCTGTTTGTGTGTGTTTGTGTATAAATGTGTTTGTGTGTGTGCCTATATATATGTGTGTATGTGCTGTATAGGTGTTTGTAAGTGTATTTGTGTGTTATCTGTGTGTGCCTATATGTGTGTGTGAGTGTGTATTTGTGCGTGTGTATGTGTTTATGAATGTATTTGTGTGTGTGTGTATGTTCTTGTGTGTGTGTGTATGTGTGTTTGTGTATACCTGTATATGTGTTAGTGTATGTGTATTTGTGTGTGTGTATGTGTATTTGTGTGTTTTTGTGGGTATATATGTGTTTGTATACCTGTATATGTGTATTTTGGTGTTTATATATGTGTGTGTATTTGTCTGTATGCCTATGTGTGTGTGTGTTTGTGTATGTATTTATGCCTGTGTATATGTGTGTAGGTAATCTGAATATGCCTTTTAATTTCTGTGATGATACCTCTGTGGAGCAGGCCCTGATCTATATGTGTAAGGTATAAGGTCAGTAGAGTGGTGCCCATTTAGACATATAATTTTCATTTTTTTAAATCTTGTATTTATGGATAGGTGTATACTACTAGAGGTGTTTAATTGTATATATTAGGCAAACAATGATACATGATAACAGTATAGAGAGAAATAGCAGTTCATTTTTGAGCATTTAATCTAAATATAATAACATAACATATCATGCTGCTAAATATAAAACTATGTATCATGACAATATGCCTAGTTAAACTAGGGTAAATACAATTAGGTAAACAAGTTCATATAGAATTGGTCATAACAATAAGGATGTTTAAATTAGAGCATATGTATGTATCTTTAAGAAATCTATTTAAACAGAGAGGAGTCTGGGTATCCTGTAAGCAGTGAACAAGTGCTACCTTAGCACGAAACATGTCTGCAGCAGGAACCCAGCAGTCCTTATTCACTGTATATTAATTGTTTAAAGCTGTGTCAGTTTGGACTAAGCTTTAGTCTGTTTTTACTATATCAATTAATAAAGCCATCTTTTTACATTATTCTCTGGGAAGTGCCTGAGTTACCCTTTGTACTTTTTGCATACCTGTATTGCGAGACGAGCAGTATCTACTCAGCAAGCATATCCAGGAGAGTTGATGACGTCACCCCCCCCCACTGGAGCTCCGAAAGTGCCGTGAGAACGTGCAGCGTGTATGGTGAGTGTGATAGATCGCGACGCTGCAATTGTTGTGGAGTATATATATATATACCTGTATTAAAAATGAAAAGAACATTTCTATGTGAAGAATATTGCAGTGTTAAATATTCATAACTACCTTCTGCTTTAGCGTAGTTGGTCTAATGCAGTGTCGGCTAAGCGCGTGAGCGATAAGTGTCGGTTTTTGGGTTTTTTTAGCAGCGTGCTCCATTGAAGCCTATGGGGAGAAGAAATTAAGTTCTGAAGCTGGTCCCATGCAGACTCGACCAGTAAGCCAATCAGTAGCAGCAGTTACGCAGCTGTTGTGTTGTTTTCAGTAATTTATGTTAAAGAATAAACATTTAAAATGTTTATTATATGACTCATATTTTAAATATTTCTTCAATATTTCTAAGGCTGCTTTTTTTCCCTGTCTGACCATGAGATAAACTCACCAGAAGCACCTACCATTCAGAAACCACCCATCTGGCCAACATCCTGACCTCATTTTAAGGGACTGACGCACTGACTTCCTGGACATGCTCTACAGACCACCCATATCACTGCCCATCTGAATGTAAGCCCGCTCCTCCCAAACATGACCCTGCCCACAAGCTTTTAACATCCCACATCCTGGAAATCATCCGGTAGATGTTGGGAGGTATGCATTTAGCAACTCTTCCTACTTTCATCTGCATGGTTAGCTCTGCGGAATCTGTTGGCTCTCTACAAATAACCGATAATAATAATAATGGTAAACAAATATAGCCAATCAGCATCATTAGTGCTGTGTTCACACTTTACTGTGTTCTTGTGAGATTTCACCATAATCTTGTGGAATTGGATGCTTAAAAGAACATGAAACCCAAACTATTTCTTTCATGATTCAGATAGAGAATACAATTTTAAAGGATTACTTTCTGATATAATTTTTAAGCTAAACAACTAACATATTAAAGTTAATAAACATTAATTAAAACCTACTGACCTATATTTTCTCCAAAACGAAGTTTCATAACGTTCTAAAAGTTATATCTTTTATTCGCCCATGATGTCACGTTATCCTGCCCACTATTTTCAGCACTGCATGTTCAAAATACTTAAACCAATAACTTTGTGTTTAAAGCGCCATTTTGAAACCTAGGTATTGTAAACGGATTGGTACAGAGCAAAGAATACCCACGGAGTGGGTTTGGAAAACAATTAAATTTGCAGACAAGATTTCTGATATACGGTAGAGATATGTTAATGAAATGCTATTGATAAAAAGCGTATTTGGGGTAGTTAGTTAGTAACAGGCATAGAAAATATTTACTTACAGTGGCCCTTTAAACAACATTCCAATTTACTTCTATTATTTAATTTGCTTCATTCTTCAGATATCCTTTGTTGAAGAAATAGCAATGCACATGGGTGAGCCAATCACATGAGGCATCTATGTGCAGCCACCAATCATCAGATAGTGAGCTTATTTAGATGTGATGTTCAACAAAGGATATCAAGAGACTGAAGAAAATTAGATAATAGAAGTAATTTGGAAAGTTGTTTAAAATTGCATGCACTTTCTAACCCCTGAAAGTAAATATTTGGGTTTCATGTCCCTTTATAGTTCCTCTATAATAGCATCTGGCTACTGAGGAATTTTGAGGTAAAACATTTTCCTTTTACAGATATTTATGTGATATTTTCTAGTAAACCTTACACAAATATGATGACATTAACTTTATAGATATTTATAGATTAGATAACCTCTCATTTGCAGTCTGATTGTTTAAGCACATGTACGTACTAAACATAATCTGTAAAGAATGTGTTCACCTACCTCCTAGTACAAAAATAAAGTGCAGTGTGATCCTTCGTACATCAGAATCCTTTGTTAAAGGGACATTCCAGTCAAAATGTAAATGCACATAGATGAATTACATCTTTCAATAGAAACATATTTGCAACATACATGTATTAACAAAAATGCTTCTAGTAAAAGTTATCAAAGTTTTAATATTAACATTTTTCTCTGCACGTGCATGTTAAGTTCAGCTAGATATTCTCAGCATTTTACATACTTCAGCTGCTCAGAGCACCAGTGAGGTTTGTATTATGTCATTACCATTGCAAGCACCATGGGCTCTCTGAGTAAGTGCTGCGTTTAAAATGCTGGTGCACGGTGCATACTTAAATACACATTTGAAACAGCCATAGCTTTTATTAGAAGCATTTTTGCTAATGCATGTATATTACAAAAATGCTTCTATTCAAAACTGAAATGTATCCATTTGTATTTCAATTTTTGCTGGAATGTCCCTTTAATCTACATGTGTGTATGCCCCTGAACCAAATCAGTTAGAATAGTACTGATACCTGAGCGACACTGCATTCATTATTGCTCTTCTGTTCTGACGATGGCAGGAACTGAGAGCGCAATTAATATCATTGTATTTCACAAGTCAGTGTACTTCCCTCCTCTTGCAACACAGCTGCATGAGACCAAAGTGAAGATGAACCAGGCCTGAGCTCTTGCAATGCGGAGAGTGCATATTAGTCTAGAGGGGAAGGGATTACTCCCACTTCTTGGTGAGCTTAGGTTTTAGAGTATATTATCTATAATATAATATCTATACATTTGTTCAGTGATACATAGCATTTAAATGAACACTATTGTTAGAATACCTAAAAGCATAACCTACTTTTTAAATACAATGAATAGTATGCTGGGGCTGCTTTAGCCTCTTCTTAAAACTGAGATTGGCACCTCTAACATGTCTCCCAAGGTGCCCATCTGAGACCATATTTAGCTGCTGATTGCTAAATTCTCTCTGTCAATCAAGCTAGAGTACTGTGGGAACCCACCAACCAAGGCCTGTGTAAGGCCTGAGATGGTCTAACGCCTTTTATATGCTCTGTATTTCAAATTGCAATGTTTTACTGCTAAAGAATGTTATTTTGCCACTGTTTGATGTTAACTCTTAAAGGGACAGTCTACCATAGAATTGTTATTGTTTTAAAAGATAGATAATCCCTTTATTACTCATTCCCTAGTTTTGCATAACCAACACAGTTATATTAATGTACTTTTTACCTTTGTGATTACCTTGTATCTAAGAACCTTCTTCCAGCCCCCTGATCACATGACTGTTACTGTTTATTATCTATTGTCTTAAATTTAGCATTGTTTTGTGCTAGATCTTAAATAACCACATGTGCCTGAACACAGTGTTATCTATATGGCCCACATGTACTTTCTGTCTCTTTGTGTTGAAAAGAGGTTTAAAAAGCATGTGATAAGAGGCAGCCCTCAAAGGCTTAGAAATTAGCATATGAACCGACCTATGTTTAGTTTAAACTAAGAATACCAAAAGATAAAAGCAAATTTGATGATAAAAGTAAATTGGAAAGTTGATTAAAATTAAAAGTCCTATCTGAATAATGAAAGTTTAATTTATACTTGACTGTCCCTTTAATGCTGTTTTCAAAATACACTATTGTTAACTGATTTATTTTTTCCACTGTGCTGGCTACACCATTATATATGTTTATTGTATGAGCCTCTCGTGTCACCCAAAATAAGGTGAAAGGAACTGTGTTTTGTTTTTAGTTAAGTTTGTTTAAAAGGATTTGCTACTTTTATAGCATTTCTGATGCAGTTTACATTATCAACATTATTATTTATTATTAAAGCTCCAGCAAATTCTTGAGCAACAGAGATGGCAGAGAATAAAGGCTGTTACAATTATTGGAGCTGTTGCTAATTTATTTATATCTATCCTTTTCAGCCTAACACTGTTCTCTTGATGGGATCTAACTAATGATCTATAAAATGTCACAGCCACTTTTTTTCTGCTGATAAATGTCCACTATTATTGTAGCAGTGTGATTTCTTTCCCCACTGTTTTGTCACATTGCTTGCTTAAATGGACACTAAATCAGTTTCATCTTAATGTATTTACAATGACCAGCTGTAGAGTATTACATGTATGGAACATGGATTATTTATGTTTATTGTTGTATTTGAAATAGTTATTTTGCTGAAACCACAACCCATTGTTCTTAACATTTCAATAAGGGAGGGTTGAGGATTGGTGGTTTGGATTGGTGGTTGGGGTTTGAAGGTGGTGTTTTGAATATTATTATCAATTTTGCTTAATTCTCTTGGTATCCTTTGTTGAAGGAGAAGCAATTCATGACTGAGAGCTAGCTAAGCACATAAGTCAATGACAAGAGGCATCTGTACAGCCGCCAATCATCTGCTAGCTCCAAACTCCTGGGCATATCTAGGTATGCTATTCAACAAAAGAAAATTAAGCAAATCAGATAACAGACTGGGTCACACTGTTTTCTCTAAGTAAGCACACCTTCTTCTATCATAGTGCACATCACTTTAGAAAGTGCGCATAGCTACCAGTCACAATTTCTATTTGTAAGCTACTGCATTTTTTTCTAATTTTTTTCGCTGCCTGATATGTTACAAAGTGTGGGGAAACAAGCAGGCCTTAACAAAAGCAGTACAATATTTATATATATTTTTTTTGTGAAGTTCAAATCTGGCCAATACTGCACTTAGACTATACTATTCAATGTACTGCACAGACTTTTGGAGAGAGGACAGGGCAGATTTGAAGGAGCAGCCTTCATTTCTTCAAGGATGCAGTGGAGATAAATACACCGGCAGTGCTGCTATTTCCAATCCACCCTATCCTCTCTCTACCTATTTATTTCATATGATGATAGCCCATAGGGCTCTAAAACATATGGGATATAATTGCTGCCACTAGGAGGAGGCCAAGAACCCACACAAGAGCTTTAATCTCTCCCACCTCTTCTCAGTGTTGTTCTTGGCCTCCCAGGAGAAGGCTGCGAAAAGAGCTGTTCCAGATATTTGCTTATGGATTATTATATGGGAGCTCAGATCAATGTGAGACCCATGATCCCTTGGACATATCATTCAGAAAGAAGAGATTTCAAGCACTCTGAGTGATACAGGGACATAGGAATACCCTTTTATGTGCACAGTATCTCCCTATGGGATTTCAGGCATTACTACCCTCAGGCGTCATGGGGACATGTCCCTTAGCCTTCCCCTGTGGGATAATGGTATTTTCTCAAAATTCCTCTGCTGTACTTGTTCAAGCACTGGATGGGCTCACTACTGGATAATGCTGACATCTGGTGACACGTAAGCTTGTGGAGGGGTGCTTCTTTAGGTAAGTCACTCACCAAAGCACATACACAGCCCACAGGCTATAAGAATGTACTTTCCTCACAGGTAAATCATAGCTAGGGGACTTAGCTTACTATCCTACTAACACATTTTGTTTTTTTATTGCAGGTATCTGAATGCTCTACCTCAATTAGGAGGGCATGCCTACAACTCTGACACCCTTTTTTAACCTTTTTTTGCAGCCCTTATGTTTAGCTAATTAAAAAAATAGGAATATGGCCCTTTAAGAAAACCACTGCTCTGTGCAGTCAGCAGTTCTCTCAGCATGCATGCAATTAAGCTCTGCAGCAACTTAAGATAGTTTGGGGGTATGTATTAAGTGTTTTGTTAACTTTATTAAAGGATTTACTTTATTCCCTGTACTTGGCATCTCTTAAGCACTGTCAGCGTTCTGGGCGGTAGTACACCCCTCAGCTTTTTCCCCCTCACTTGGTCATTGCAGTTTTGCAGGAGAGGAGCTACTTAGCCCCTGCTTGCTTTTTCCCCACAAAATTAAGACTGATTCTGTGTCCTGTCACTGGAGGGAGGTGAGTAACCACACAGGAGCTGCCATGGGGTCTCTTGTGGCATTCTGTCAGTTTTGTCACTTTTTGGGGCCTAGGTGTTATTTCTCCCTTTATGTAATTTGCAGGTGTCAGATGGGTTCATTAGCAAGTGTAGAGGGCTCTCTACCATTATTATTTAATAGTGTATGTGTATTTGTTCATACTCTGTTATACTTATCAGTCTAGCATATAATGGAACCCAGTAAATCTGTCCCCACTGAAGCTATGTCAAACCCTTTGGGAGAGTCATATACTAATAACTCTCCCTGTCCATTTTTTGTCTGTTTTGCGAAACTGTTCCAATGTGCAAGGTCAATCAACTTTGCAATAGCTCATCTTTTACATGCAAATCAGCCACAGCCTTCTACAAGGAATTATGACCTGTCCCTTTGTATGCTACTCATGGGGCTACTACTGGCTTTACCTCTGAGTTTAAAAATAATTTACACAAAGCTATGTCACAATATTTAGTGGCTATCCCCAAGCCAAGTAAGCATAAACGCAAGTATGGGGATTTACTTTTATCTTGTGAAGTGAACATGCAAGCTTCTTCCCCTCAACCTCAAATTTCTGACCTCTTCAGAGCTCTGACTTTGTGGAATCAAATTTATCCAGCTCAGATGGGGAAGTGTCATCTGGTGAACAGGAACCTGCTCCTGATCCTGAATGCTTTCAGATTTAAAGTGGAGCATATCCATACCTTGTTGCCTGAGGTAGAGAAAAACCATACCCAAGGTTGATGGAACTATTTTCAGTTGTGCAAGATGCACTACTATCCCCATGGAGGATAGCACCTCTTTCAAGGACCCAATGAACCGCAAATTAGAGTCTTGAGCAAACGCTTTCTTCAGTCTTCTTAAAGTCTTCTTCTTAAACCAGGAGTTTCTATTACCTGTGTAGCTGTGGCAGGGGCCTTCTGGTGCGATTCCTTATCCAAAATGGCTGCAGAACCATCCTCTGCTAGGGACCTCCAGAATTGCATTAGGCCCTCAAAAGGGCTAATGCCTTTATATGCCATGCAGTAATGGACATCATCAAGATTGATGTAAAAAAAATCTGTTCCTTTCGTTCCTCAGGAGATCAGAAGTCCTCCTCTTCCCAAAAGTCTGAGTCGTAAAAGCCGACCTGGAAGCCTGGTTCTCCCTGGGAAAGAACAAGCAGTCCAAGAAGTCAAACACCAACACCAAATCTGCATGAAGGTGCGGCCCCCAGACCAAAACCTGTTGTTGCAGGGGGCAGATTGTATAAAAATAGGGTCACAATCATATGCAGTATCATTGATTTGGGTGTTGGGGAAAAAAACGTTTGAAGAACCCTGCTGTATTTATCATGAAGGAAAAGTGTTGTGTTTCCTGTTCCTTTAATGTTTCTCACCTTCTCCAGTTTATTAGGAAGTCAGGCTACTGAAATTAGTAAAAAAATGTTTATATTACACAACCTTGACCTTCACTTCTTCTATACATGAATGATTTTGCAATAAGCTGCAGTAGCTTGTCGTGTTTATAAATTTCCTTTATAATTTTTATTGATTTCCTTTTGCAGATTATATTTGACTGTACAACATTGATGTTCTTATGGTCCACTTACAGTAGTAGAATTTCTGGCTATACAAGTCAATTGGATCAGATGGTATAAGTCCGAGGCGATTAATAAAGCTTAGAAATATGGTCAAAACACCATTCACAGAACCATATAAACAATCAATACTGACAAGGGCTGTAGAAGTGTTTTATCATGTTCAGTAATTGCTATGGCTTAGGTGATGTTAGCCTAATGAGACTAGCTACATAAGTGATCAAATTAATAATAACAACAACAACAACAAAACTTGAAAATAAACATTATTTTAAGATGAAAGTCCTACAAAACCTAGTAAAGAAGGGACCTGCTGCAGGAAAAGTTTATTAACAAATGGAGTTGGTCTGTCTGACTAGATAAAATAAGCTTTATCTACTGATGATATCTATGGATGATATTTTATATTGAGTTTAGATAAAGCAACAAAAAGCAGTTACACCTACATGGAACAAACCGATACACTAATAACTACAAAAAATAAATGTTAGCACAATAAGTATCTAAAACATGTCATTATTATCAGTTATTTGTAGAGTGTCAACAGATTCTCTGTAACCATAGGTATAATATGCAAAGGTAGCATTTATACAAATGACAAATGGAGAGAGGGCCCTGACAAGAGTTGCACTGTTATAAATCACCTCTCATGCATGTGATCTACAAAACAGCTGGGCTCATAGACTTACATGCTAAGGGGGTTCAAGGGGATGACAAAAGGAGAACTGCGGTAAGCAAGGTTAGAGTATCATTATATGAATAGAACAGCCTATAGGAAATCACTTACCAAGCACATTGCACACCTGTTACTAATTACACATAACAGATCAAACCATCACACTTACAAACCATTTTTGCCAACTTCATGCCGGGGCCAAGTGTTTTACATCAGAAGTTCTAATATAAACACTTTTAAAATTAAATCATGCGGCATGTCCAGGCAGACGTTCATTTGAGATTGTGCTCGTGCCCTATTGTCCTGGGTCTTCCGCCTTGGGGTGGGCCTCTACAGTTCCCCATGGGTGTAGCTGTTCCGAAGTGTTGTGCCTTTCGCTACAGGATTGCACGCCTTAGCGTGTTGCTTAGACATCTTTTTCAGTTATTGAATGACCCTATCGTTAACAGATATTGGGACTTTCAGTCTGATAATGCGAATGGTGCACCTCATTAGACATGTGGGATTATCTCCTGTTTGTTGTTTGTTTGAGATCTTTCCCAGTTTTTTGTAAGATAGGGCTCCATTTGGCTGGTCCTGCGGGCAGGTCTGTAACTTTTGGGCGTTAATCGTAGGGTTGCCTTATATTTTATTTTGTATCCGATTGGATGGCTTTTATTTGTGTTTGCTTCCTTCGGGAACCATCTGGGATCAATACTCCTTGTACTTCTTCGGAAGTTGTTTGGACATGTTAGTCCTATGTTTAATAATATCTGTTTTCCTTTTTCCCCTATGTGGGAGAATTCATGCAGCTTGCCGGTTAGGACCCTGAGTACAGGCTGGTCCTGTCGGGTTTGTTTGGTTTTGTGGCTGCTCAGACACATGGCACAGTTTCTGCTGGATTGGTAGTAGTGCTGAGTGCTTAAATTATCACATGGGGGGGGGGGCTTTGCCATCTTTACGCTCGTTCCTGTACCAGTTTCAGGATCTTTTACACGCTCTTTCATTGTCCAATACTTGGGTATTCTATGGGCACGTACTGGGAGGACTTTGCCTCTTTAGTTGTGTTCCATGCTTGCAGGATGTTGGAGAGATGTTTTTTCAGTCTCCGTGCCCGGTATTATCCTGGGTTTCGCCTGGTATAGGCATGGTCTCCTTCCCTGTTTGGGTTCTCTGATCTGGGCCCACTATTGGAGGTGCTGTTTTTTGCATTGAGGGACTTTTCGGTTTAAATATTCCTCCCACTCCCCTCATCCGAGGAACAGTAGAATAAATATCAGGGTGAAAAGGTGCCAGAAGAACTTGGTCCTCCTTGGCCTTGTTCCATTTGGAGTTTTCGGCTGGTTTACCCTTCATTTGTGAGGGGTGAGTGGTGGGGGACCTTTTGTTGGGCAATGGTGTCTCTTGGTGGACTGTTAGCTCAGTCGAGTCCGTTTGCGGTCTCTAATTTTTCTCTTGACTGGCTGCAAGTCAGTGTCACTGGGGCTTTTCCTTTGAAACATTTTTCTCAGCTCCAGATGAAGCGTGATTTTTTATTGAGTAGAGGTTCAGGCCTGGTGCCCTCAGTATGGGCCGCCTATTGTACCCTCCCGTCTTGGCATTCAGTGTCGTCTATAGCTTGGGTATTGTTTTCCCAAAAGTAATGAATGCAGCTGTGGACTCTTTTCCATTTAAGAAGAAAAACATAAATTATGCTTACCTGATCATTTCCTTTTTCTTCTGATGGAAAGAGTCCACAGCTCTCCACCCGTCATTTTATGTGGGGCGTCCTTATTGTTCTTCTGGCACTTTTTCACCCTGATATTTATTCTACTGTTCCTCGGATGAGGGGAGTGGGAGGAATATTTAAGCCTTTGTCTTTGCCTCTTCCTGGTGGCCAGGTTCTTATTTCCCAAAAGTAATGAATGCAGCTGTGGAGTCTTTCCATCAGAAGAAAAGGAAATTATCAGGTAAGCATAATTTATGTTGTTTTAAAAGATAGATAATCCCTTTATTACCCATTCCTCCAGTTTTGTATAACCAACACAGTTATATTAATATACGTTTTACCTCTGTGATTACCTTGTATCAAAGCATCTTCAGACTGCCCCCTTATTTCAGTTCTTTTGACAGACTTGCATTTTACCCAATCAGTGCTAACTCATAAATAACTCCTCGGGAGAGAGCACAGTGTTACACATAAACTAGCGCTAACTGTGAAAAACTGGAAAAATGCGGCCTTTAACATCTTAGAAATCAGTTTGAGCCTACCTAGGTTTAGCTTTTAAGAAAAAATACCAAGAGAACAAAGGAAATTGTATGCTAAAAGTAAACTGCAAGTTGCATGCCCTATCTGAATCTTCAAAGTTCAATTTTGACTTGACTGTCCCTTCAAGCAATGTTATTATATTTAGTAATGAGAATGTGCCAACATTTTAACTTTAACTTTTAGAGAAGGGAATAGCCAAGATATACCACAAAGTCAAAATGAGTTCTCAAGAGGTGTTGAATTAGAAAAGACCAAAAATCTTGAAATGTTTATCTAGGGATTGGAAAACTCCTGCATAACTTCCAACATTTCCTAGACAGTTAAGAGCTCAGGTTCTTTCAAATTGTCCCTATGCATATAGAGAGTGTTATTTTGTCATGAATACATTTGAAAAAAAAAATAGTTTTGAATGTAAAAACTCTGCAAAAGCTATACATAGGGTGAAGTCTTTATTCAATATTAAAGGGACATTAAACTCTAAATAAATGCTAGACAGAAAGATGCATTTAAAGAAAAGATTAGTCTGAATAACATGTAGATGTAGTTGTCAAAGTTTCATTAGCTTTTTAAATATTGACAAAATTAGTGTAAAGTTTTAGTGTCTATAAAACAATGGGAGCTGCCATGCTTTAACTTAGGTTACCTTCTCTGCTGTGTCCAATTAAGAACAGTTATAAATAGGTCACTAGAGTGTGCAGCCAATGGCTGTGTGGAATATAACAGTGTGCTGCACTTCCATTTCTAATAGGAACTGAAAAACTCACAATTTCAGAATGGAATTACAGGAAAAGGGTACAAAATAAAATAAATAAATTATATTGCAGAGTTGTTTTTTTATATACAATATATATATATATATATATATATATATATATATATATATATATATATATAGATACAATTTATCATTTTATATTACTAATCTCAAAGTGTTTAATGTCCCTTTAAAGGAACATTATACATCTCTTTCTTTTATTTAAAAATTGTGATTATCCTACAATCCCTAAATAGTCCAAAAGCAAAATTCTGCAAATCAAATAGCTGGTATAGACAATTTGCAGCCTTTTGTAAACCTAGGTTACAGAATTTGCTTGTTGGTACATTTTTTTAGTATTTTTTTTAACACAAATGCAAGGAGTTTAGTATCCCTTTAATTATATTGATTACTGGAAGAACAGCACCATATATTATAACTACTGGATGTGCTCCACTGACATTTGGAGCACTGGCTACCTACTAGAGACACATTTTATCTTATTATCCCTAGATGTTCCATTTGCCACTGCTTGTGAAGGCTCTCAGAACCTCTTATTATGTCACTCACAGCCACAGGGGCTGGGACAAGCACACAGAGCTCTTCCTCCAGACTTGCACAGCATGCACAAGCAGAACACACCAGCACAGACACTGAACATTCTGATTCCTCAAACATAAAATAACAGGCACAGGCTAATGCTCAATACAGAAAAAATGTCTCATACTATGTTCTGTAGTGCTATTTCAATACGTTTCTATGTTTAAACTATTTGTTTTCTAACTTTACTGGAATCTCATCTCCGTTATGCTGCTCTTAATTGTGAGTAAATAAAAAAATGTGTTTTTCCTCTAAATGCTCCTGCGCAAAATATTTTCTTCTGTGCAGCCTTTAAGCCATATGTTTTAAATCCCACCAAGAACTAATAGGTAAAAATAGAGTGTTTTTGGTTCAAAGGAAAAGACCCTTTTTATCTACTTTCCCTTGCAATTTTCTGGATGAAGAGCTTAACGACAAATCTGTGAATATGTAATTTTGTGAATTTGCATCATTTGCAAACACAATATTACAAAATGCACAGCTGGCCCCAGATCACATTGAAAGCATACGTTTTTTTGCAGTTTGCTTATGTGTTAAAGGTCTAATGAATATAGAGTGTTGAATATGTGCACGGATATGTTAATCTTCTCCTATGTAAGACATTCATTTATAGATTACACCACATCGAGCCTCATCTATGGGACATCTTTCCTCTCTCTCCACACAAAGAGGGTTTTCCTTTTCATTGTGATTGACAGCAAATGAGCAGTTCTTCCAGCAATCACGGTAGTAAGAAAGCCAGGCTTGATATCCATCACCTGCAGACTCACTAGAAAGGGCCAAGACTTGGTCTTTCCCATGTCCCAGAGGAGATACCCAGCAATGAGAGCTGAGGCTCAGAATGATATGCCAGCAGGATGTCTTCATAACTATGCTGCACAGGTGGTGGATTTTAATTTATGATGTGTGTAACATGAACTAATAAGGAAGCTGGCCTCAGGCGCTGCTGGAAAATTGCATCCGCTCATTCAGGAGACTGTCCTAATTTACATGAGACTTCAGGAAGGTTTTAACCTATATCCACTGAATGACATTAGCCAAGATCTTTTTCATCATTAGTGGCCTAACTGTGATTCAAGAAGGCCCAGACCTTTAAAGGGACATAAAACCCATTGTTTTCTTTCTTTCATGATTCAGATAGAACATACAACTGTAAACAGCTTTCTAATCTACTTCTATTATAAAATGTTCTTCAGTTTCTTATTTTCCTTTGTTGAAAAGCAGGGAGGTAAACTCATAAGTGTGCACATGCCTGCAGCATTATATGGCAGCTGTTTAGCAACAATGTTATACATTAGCAAGATCACTTGATGGCAACACTATTTCCTGTCATGTAGTGCTCCAGATATGCACGATACCTATCTAGATATCTCTTTAGCAAAGAATAACATGAGAACAAAGCAAATTTGATAATAGAAATAAATTAGAAACTGTTTTAAAATTATTTTCTCTATATGAATCATGAAAGAAAAAAGATGGGTATCATATTCCTTTAATTCCGATAGGTGACCTCAGAACTTGCCAGCTATGTGGGGCCCATGTTAATGGGGTGTTGAGGGGATTTTTAAAGGTTCAGTTAAGGGCCACAGAACGTTACTTAGATTCTCACCTTTGATCATAATTTTATAGGCAGCTGAAATCTCCTACTCACAAGACTAGAGACTAACATTGTTGTTTGTTTTGAGATATATATATAAATATATAGTATTTACATCAGAACCACACCTCCCAACTTTTCCCAGAGATTATCCAGTAATGTGAGGCTGAGGGGAAAGTCAGTAAAGTCCATGGGCAAAGTCACAAACACATGTGTAAGGGAGGGTTGGGCAGAGTCTGTACAGACTAGGCGGAGCTAGATGTGTTATAAACCTATAAATGTAGGATGGGGGTGTGGCTAGGATATCTATTAGGCAGTGAAAGCTGAGGGAGAGTCAGAGAAACATACAGGGGTGCCTCAGCTATATTGCAGGTTTGGTTCCAGACCACAGCAATAAAGCGTATATAGCAATAAACTATTTTTGTTTTGTTTCCCAGTGCATATAAAAGTTATATTTAGACTATACTAGTCTAAGTGTGCAATAGCATTATGTTATGAAAACATGTACCTACCTTAATTAAAAATACTTAATTGCTAAAAAAAATGCTAACCATCATCTGAGCCTTCAGTCATAGGCCCCTATTTAAGAAAGTCTGGCAGACCTGATCTGATAGTGCAGATCAGGTCCGCCAGACCTCACTGAATACGGTGAGCAAAATGCTCGCCGTATTCAGCATTGCACCAGCAGCTCACAAGAGCAACGCCGCCCCCTGCAGACTCGCGGCCAATGGGCCGCCAGCAGGGGGGTGTCAATCAACCCGATCGTACTCGATCGGGTTAATTTCCGGCGATGTGTGTCCGCCTGATCAGAGCAGGAGGACAGGTTATGGAGCAGCGGTCTTTGTGACCGCTGCTTCATAACTGCTTGATAGATAGGCCCCATAACCTTTATGCTGGTGGTGTGTGTAAATATATATGTGTGTATATATCTGTATTGATGTGTATTTATGTGATTATATGTGTATATATGTTGGACAAATAGCGCTGACAGACTTGCTCAACACAAGGTTGCCACAAACCTTCAGTTTGTAAGAAGAGCAATATCTGCAAAGCGCAATAAAACAAGTTATGCCTATGTCGCTGAAACTGTGAATATCCTGCAAATATCCTCTGATGTCTATTACCGTGAGTACCCCCAGAAAAAAAGCCCTGTGTGTGTGTATATATATATATATATATATATATATATATATAGTATATATTTTATATATATATATATATTTACTAACTAACTGAGTCTGAATCGCCCAAACCATCAGTCTTATTTCAAAAAAAGTTTCTTATAGTAGATAAGGTCACGTGCCCATTTAAAAAATATTTGTGATTCAGATAGAGCATACAATTTCAAACAATTTTCCAATTTACTATTATTTAATTTGCTTGCTTCTCTTGTTATCCTTTGCTGAAAGGTTTATCTATGTAAGCTCAGGAGCAGCAAAGAACCTAGGTTCTAGCTGCTGATTGGTCGCTGCATATATCTACTGATTGTTATTGGCTCACTCATGTGTTCAGTTAGAAACCAGTAATGCATTGCTGCTCCTTCAACAAGAGAGTAAAGCAAATTTGATCATATAAGATAACTGGAAAGTGTTTAAAATTGTATGTTCTACCTAAATTATGAAAGAACATTTTTGGGTTTCATGTCCCTTTAAGTTCTGAGGTGACTTCTCATTTGAAAAAGGGGATGATCTTTTTCAAACAAGGGGTCACATACCCCTCTAAATTCTCTAGGTCTATAATATCCCATGCCCTCATAATAAAAGCAATGAGTAGGCGCCTTTACCCTATGGGGCAGTTTCCAATTGTTTGTAACATCATCATTACACACTAAGGCCTAGATTTAGAGTTCGGCGGTAAAAGGGCTGTTAACGCTCCGCGGGTTTTTTTCTGGCCGCACCATAAATTTAACTCTGGTATCGAGAGTTCAAACAAATGCTGCGTTAGGCTCCAAAAAAGGAGCGTAGAGCATTTTTACCGCAAATGCAACTCTCGATACCAGAGTTGCTTACGGACGCGGCCGGCATCAAAAACGTGCTCGTGCACGATTCTCCCATAGGAAACAATGGGGCTGTTTGAGCTGAAAAAAAACCTAACACCTGCAAAAAAGCAGCGTTCAGCTCCTAACGCAGCCCCATTGTTTCCTATGGGGAAACACCTCCTAAGTCTGCACCTAACACCCTAACATGTACCCCGAGTCTAAACACCCCTAACCTTACACTTATTAACTCCTAATCTGCCGCCCCCGCTATCGCTGACCCCTGCATTACACTTTTAACCCCTAATCTTCCGCTCCGTAAACCGCCGCCACCTACGTTATCCCTATGTACCCCTAATCTGCTGCCCTAACATCGCCGACCCCTATGTTATATTTATTAACCCCTAATCTGCCCCCCACAACGTCGCCGACACCTGCCTACACTTATTAACCCCTAATCTGCCGAGCGGACCTGAGCGCTACTATAATAAAGTTATTAACCCCTAATCCGCCTCACTAACCCTATAATAAATAGTATTAACCCCTAATCTGCCCTCCCTAACATCGCCGACACCTACCTTCAATTATTAACCCCTAAACTTCCGATCGGAGCTCACCGCTATTCTAATAAATGTATTAACCCCTAACGCTAAGTCTAACCCTAACACTAACACCCCCCTAAGTTAAATATAATTTTTATCTAACGAAATAAATTAACTCTTATTAAATAAATGATTCCTATTTAAAGCTAAATACTTACCTGTAAAATAAATCCTAATATAGCTACAATATAAATTATAATTATATTATAGCTATTTTAGGATTAATATTTATTTTACAGGCAACTTTGTAATTATTTTAACCAGGTACAATAGCTATTAAATAGTTAAGAACTATTTAATAGTTACCTAGTTAAAATAATTACAAATTTACCTGTAAAATAAATCCTAACCTAAGATATAATTAAACCTAACACTACCCTATCAATAAAATAATTAAATAAACTACCTACAATTACCTACAATTAACCTAACACTACACTATCAATAAATTAATTAAACACAATTGCTACAAATAAATACAATTAAATAAACTATCTAAAGTACAAAAAATAAAAAAGAACTAAGTTACAGAAAATAATAAAATATTTACAAACATAAGAAAAATATTACAACAATTTTAAACTAATTACACCTACTCTAAGCCCCCTAATAAAATAACAAAGCCCCCCAAAATAAAAAATTCCCTACCCTATTCTAAAATACAAATATTACAAGCTCTTTTACCTTACCAGCCCTGAACAGGGCCCTTTGCGGGGCATGCCCCAAGAATTTCAGCTCTTTTGCCTGTAAAAAAAAACATACAATACCCCCCCCCCCAACATTACAACCCACCACCCACATACCCCTAATCTAACCCAAACCCCCCTTAAATAAACCTAACACTACCCCCCTGATGATCTTCCTACCTTGTCTTCACCATGCCAGGTTCACCGATCCGTCCTGGCTCCAAGATCTTCATCCAACCCAAGCGGGGGCTAGACATCTACTGAAGAAGTCCAGAAGAGGGTCCAAAGTCTTCCTCCTATCCGGCAAGAAGAGGACATCCGGACCGGCAAACATCTTCTCCAAGCGGCATCTTCTATCTTCTTCCATCCGATGACGACCGGCTCCATCTTGAAGACCTCCAGCGCGGATCCATCCTCTTCTTCCGACGACTAGACGACGAATGACGGTTCCTTTAAGGGACGTCATCCAAGATGGCGTCCCTCGAATTCCGATTGGCTGATAGGATTCTATCAGCCAATCGGAATTAAGGTAGGAATTTTCTGATTGGCTGATGGAATCAGCCAATCAGAATATAGTTCAATCCGATTGGCTGATCCAATCAGCCAATCAGATTGAGCTCGCATTCTATTGGCTGATCGGAACAGCCAATAGAATGCGAGCTCAATCTGATTGGCTGATTGGATCAGCCAATCGGATTGAACTATATTCTGATTGGCTGATTCCATCAGCCAATCAGAAAATTCCTACCTTAATTCCGATTGGCTGATAGAATCCTATCAGCCAATCGGAATTCGAGGGACGCCATCTTGGATGACGTCCCTTAAAGGAACCGTCATTCGTCGTCTAGTCGTCGGAAGAAGAGGATGGATCCGCGCTGGAGGTCTTCAAGATGGAGCCGGTCGTCATCGGATGGAAGAAGATAGAAGATGCCGCTTGGAGAAGATGTTTGCCGGTCCGGATGTCCTCTTCTTGCCGGATAGGAGGAAGACTTTGGACCCTCTTCTGGACTTCTTCAGTGGATGTCTAGCCCCCGCTTGGGTTGGATGAAGATCTTGGAGCCAGGACGGATCGGTGAACCTGGCATGGTGAAGACAAGGTAGGAAGATCATCAGGGGGGTAGTGTTAGGTTTATTTAAGGGGGGTTTGGGTTAGATTAGGGGTATGTGGGTGGTGGGTTGTAATGTTGGGGGGGGGGGTATTGTATGTTTTTTTTTACAGGCAAAAGAGCTGAAATTCTTGGGGCATGCCCCGCAAAGGGCCCTGTTCAGGGCTGGTAAGGTAAAAGAGCTTGTAATATTTGTATTTTAGAATAGGGTAGGGAATTTTTTATTTTGGGGGGCTTTGTTATTTTATTAGGGGGCTTAGAGTAGGTGTAATTAGTTTAAAATTGTTGTAATATTTTTCTTATGTTTGTAAATATTTTATTATTTTCTGTAACTTAGTTCTTTTTTATTTTTTGTACTTTAGATAGTTTATTTAATTTTATTTATTTGTAGCAATTGTGTTTAATTAATTTATTGATAGTGTAGTGTTAGGTTAATTGTAGGTAATTGTAGGTAGTTTATTTAATTATTTTATTGATAGGGTAGTGTTAGGTTTAATTATATCTTAGGTTAGGATTTATTTTACAGGTAAATTTGTAATTATTTTAACTAGGTAACTATTAAATAGTTCTTAACTATTTAATAGCTATTGTACCTGGTTAAAATAATTACAAAGTTGCCTGTAAAATAAATATTAATCCTAAAATAGCTATAATATAATTATAATTTATATTGTAGCTATATTAGGATGTATTTTACAGGTAAGTATTTAGCTTTAAATAGGAATTATTTATTTAATAAGAGTTAATTTATTTCGTTAGATAAAAATTATATTTAACTTAGGGGGGTGTTAGTGTTAGGGTTAGACTTAGCTTTAGGGGTTAATACATTTATTAGAATAGCGGTGAGCTCCGGTCGGCAGATTAGGGGTTAATAATTGAAGGTAGGTGTCGGCGATGTTAGGGAGGGCAGATTAGGGGTTAATACTATTTATGATAGGGTTAGTGAGGCGGATTAGGGGTTAATAACTTTATTATAGTAGCGCTCAGGTCCGCTCGGCAGATTAGGGGTTAATAAGTGTAGGCAGGTGTCGGCGACGTTGAGGGGGGCAGATTAGGGGTTAATAAATATAACATAGGGGTCGGCGATGTTAGGGGCAGCAGATTAGGGGTACATAAGTATAACGTAGGTGGCGGTCGGCAGATTAGGGGTTAAAATTTTTAATCGAGTGTCGGCGATGTGGGGGGACCTCGGTTTAGGGGTACATAGGTAGTTTATGGGTGTTAGTGTACTTTAGGGTACAGTAGTTAAGAGCTTTATAAACCGGCGTTAGCCAGAAAGCTCTTAACTCCTGCTATTTTCAGGCGGCTGGAATCTTGTCGTTAGAGCTCTAACGCTCACTGCAGAAACGACTCTAAATACCAGCGTTAGAAAGATCCCATTGAAAAGATAGGCTACGCAAATGGCGTAGGGGGATCTGCGGTATGGAAAAGTCGCGGCTGTAAAGTGAGCGTTAGACCCTTTAATCACTGACTCCAAATACCAGCGGGCGGCCAAAACCAGCGTTAGGAGCCTCTAACGCTGGTTTTGACGGCTACCGCCGAACTCTAAATCTAGGCCTTAGATAGTGACATAATTATGTGTCACTGGCAGTAAATGAAATGAGAAGTCCCTTCCCAATCTGTGTATTGATAATGAGCAAGTGGGACAGTGTGGGGGTCGCAAAGCAGAGGAAGACTCTCTGCCATTTTCAATATAAAATGGTTAGTTTACAGCATTGCTTGAGATGACTGCAAAATAACATACCTTCCCTTAAAGGGCACTACTAATACAGAGAAATGTATGAATCAAAATTGTGACATGCTGTCAGTTATCTGTTTATTCAGCTAAATTATATTTTAGTCTCCAGCAGTGTAGTTTATGAATTAATTTATTATAATGGAATAGTGTCATATGACTTGTAAGACATAGAAAAGCCTTATATACTGTGTACAATGTTGTCCCTTCAGTGGGTTGAAAGATTTTTAGGTCATTTCCTATAGTGTAGCATGAGAGTAATTATTTTATGATTCTACAATTCACCTTCCTGAATCATCAAACGTTAAAATGTTTACACCTGTAATTTCAAATATAAACTATTAATACAAAATTAAATACTATGTTCTTGCATTTTATGCTGAAAATTAGTAAGAATAAAATATCCAATAATTTTACAATTTTAAATGTATTGTTAGTCCAGGAAAAATGTATCACTACTTCCTGCAATAGTCTTGTTATTTTGTCAGCTCTCTGAAGCTTTCTGAGACAGAGAGGTGAGGAGGGGAACTTGTTGGCCATGGCTCACCAGGAGGGACGGGCACAGTTGTGTTATGGGCAGTGGCTGTGTGTGATGTGGGCAGAGGGGAAGCTAATGGAAGAAACTGTGGGAGGGACTGCGGACAAGCTGACTCTCCCTGCAGGTGACAATCCTGCAAGACCCAGGACAGCTAGGAATTATAGATATATGCAAAATCTTTATTTCAGAGGGAGGTAGCAACTTGCAATATTCATTCAAATATTCATTTAAAAAAATAGCCATTTGAAACTGAT
This sequence comes from Bombina bombina, assembly GCF_027579735.1. Taxonomy (NCBI): domain Eukaryota; kingdom Metazoa; phylum Chordata; class Amphibia; order Anura; family Bombinatoridae; genus Bombina; species Bombina bombina. Next base: position 871,397,019 of record NC_069503.1, on the reverse strand, counting down.
AAGGAGAAACATTTTTTGTGCGTTTCTAAAAATTGAATATTTTACTTACTTTTAAATTTGCTTTCTTACCTTGAGTAATCACAAATTAAATATAAATCTGCATTAGAAAGGAAATGAAACTCACATTTCTATTGCAAACAATATTCAAATTAATGGAATATTAAGGAAAATCACTTTATAACTCAGATTTATATTGTAGGTAAAAAAAAAAAAAAAACTGAAATAGTTGCAATTACACATTTTTTTTCTCCAAATGTATGAAGAAAATGTTTTCCTTAATTGTATCTCACTCTTCACAGCCAATTACAAAAACAGACATTAAATCCACTTGAAAGGGATGCGATTTTAAGAAACTTTTCAGTTTACTTCTGTTATCAAATGTTCTTCTTTCTCTTTGGATTTTTGTTGAATAGTAAACCTAGGTATGCTCAGACGCAGCAGTGCACTACTGGGAATTAGCTGGTGATTGGTGGCTCTACACACATTTGTCTCTTCCTTTTAGCTCACCATATATATTTAGCTAGGTCCCAGTAGTGCATTGCTTCTTTGGAGCTGACTACAACTATGTGTTTAACCACTTTGTATTTATTAAACACAGATATATGCAAGCAATAGTGTAGAAAAAAATGCCTTTCTACATTACAGCAATTTCCCCCCACTTTTATATCCTTTTAAGAAATTGTTTAAAGAGGGGTATCCAACAGTCAGGCTGTTAGTAAGTATTATTCCTGCATGTGTACTAGGCTGGGAGATTGGACCAGATGAGCTGGGGGGTTGAGGGGAATGGAGAGAGGGATTAAGGAATCACAATGCCATATGTCATGAAAATTCCAGAATAAAAGTTATAGCTTTATTTATTAACAGAATTCTATTATTGACACAATATAGTTTTATCATATTTTTTTATTTATACATATCAAAATTACACTGTCAAGAATTATTATATCAAATAGATGTCCTCTAATAGGTTCACTTGTAAAACCTTGATTATTTTTGGTCATTGAGATATATATATATATATATATATATATATATATATATATATATATATATATATATATATATATATATATATATATATATATATATATATATATAAATAAATATATAATATATAATATATAAATAAATATATAAATAAATATATTCATGCTCATACATCATATTTTTAAGAAGTAGACTTTGGCGTTTGATCCATCTTCATAATACATATGGAAACTGATAGACTTCTTTTTAAACCAAAGAAAGATGCTGAAATTAAATATGACTTGCTATTCCATGGATCATTTACCCACAAGCCCAGTGGTTTGCCATTTAAAATATGATACATATATTAGTTCCTTTGCAGAATTATTTTATTTGTATCATACATCAGTATATTTTGGAGCAATCATGTTTTTCAGTTCAATATAATTGAATTGAATATTCTTTCCCTTTATAAATATGAGCTCTGTTTATGCTACTAATTCAATTATGTTTATGTTATATCCAAAGCAGTTATTATTATTAACATGTTACATTAAATACATGTTTGATTCTAACTCTTTGCAACTTGTTGACTTTGTATCTCATTTACAAGAAAGGTACTTCACGTTTTGTGCTTTTGTTTGTTTTACACTTATTTTATCATAATGCATAATCAGGCTTGTTATTGGACAATCTGTGTTGACTGCAATAAGTCCGTGACTGCACTGTGTGTTGTGCTGACACAATTAAATTTATCCTCTGTCACAGTTTGTTGCTACGGTGACAGAATAAGAAGACAAGAAAGCTCCATTGTTTTAGACTTGTTCTACATAGTCAAACCTTCCGGATGGTCCCAAACACTGAGTGTTCTTGATTTTGCAGAAACCAGCTGGACAGTAAGCATTGATTGCAAAATATTGGTACTTTCCCCCATAGTATGCACTAACCATGTGTAACAGGAAGATAAATCTCTGGGATTGCTGAGGTCTCAGATATAGTCTATCCTTATGTATTGTTTTTTTTATCAGCCCAATAGACATGTATAATATTGTATAGAAAGTGACATTAGTAGCAGAAAAAGTGTGATTCTTTATAGCTAACTATTCAGGCCTCATTTTGTATACTTTGTACAAAACTGAATACTGTATCTACTAAATCATATAAATGTATTAGGAACCAGGGGTGGAACAATATTTTTAGGCCCAAAGCGGTGGGGGTAGGCAGTGACTAGTGAACTGACATTCAAGTGATGGGTAGTGGGCCCTACCAAGTGGGTATGTTGTGTGAGCATGGGCATCCGCGATGTGGATATTTTCTGCCCCCAACTGCATGTTATTTTTTCTCTGCTTAGCTACCCTGCTCACACACTTTTCCTATTCTCTTTATATTTATTCTAAATGCTGCTGGTTGCCAGCTGAATTCTGATAAATGGCAGGGTTAGGGGGCCTCAGTGACTACACTGAGCTGACTGTTGGTGAGCTACTGAGCCTGCCCACTACCAGCTGTGTGTGCCCCAGCCTAGCCTCCACTGTCCTCTCACAGGCTTCTCCCCCTACTGCTACGGGTTGTTGCCCCGGTAGTGCTAAGAAGATATTCCCAGCACAGAAGTAATGACATTCAGTCAGTGCTGCCAGCAGTACACAATGTGTGTAGTGCAGGTTCGGAGCAGGCAGGGGGCGTGATTTTATTTTTAATAGATGATTAAACTTTAATCATGAATTAAAAATACACTGGGAAAACTCTGGCCAGGCACCAAGCCCCTCTTACCTGTGGGCTCTCTACATTGTGGGATCTGCGGGGCCAGGATTGTCACCACTGCTAGAAACTTATAAGGGGAAAGCCACTTAGAAGGTACATGATCTCAAAACTACACCGAAAGTCGGAATGAGGTGATATGATACACACATTTCAGTTTACACAGAGAATTTATAAAGCAGAGAAATAAAGATTTTTTTTTCCCAGAAATAATAATTGGTCATTATCTCAGAATGGAGGGTAGGTTCAGGACCAATTTGCAAAAGCACTTCTTTACAGGAAGTGTGGTTGATTCATTTAATAGACTTCCAGTGGAAGTGGTAAGGACAAATACTGCAAGGGAATGAAATGCTTGAACTATGCATAAGGCTATCCTGAAAATGAATTGAGCTTACACTTCATAAGGGAATATGGGCAAACTCAATGGGCCTCTTGTTTGTTATCTACCATCAAAGTCTGTTTCTATTATGCCATTGGGATCTGGGACAATATAAAATATCTATAGATTGTTTTACCTACTGCAGAGAAAAGTGAATACAATTAAATTACTGCCTGAGTAATCCTAAAGTCATATGAAATATCATTATTTTACTGAATCATTTTGCCATTATAAATACTGCAAGGCATATTTCTATTTTTCCCAGTAAATGTAATTGCTCCTGAGGCTACAGGTGACAGAGAACATCTTGATTAATATGAACATTGTAGAGTGTATACCCTGAGCTATTTATTTCAATCTGTGCATATTGTTATATGAAAGTTTAAAATCTATTTATTTTTTGAATGCAGTCATCTCACTATACAAGGGTTTCCAGGTGTCCAATATTTAACCAGGCAGTCCAGTATTTTAGCAGGCTGTCCTGTAAACTGTATACAAAAATACTGGGCCTTCTGGGCCTCTATGCATTACACATATTGCTAAAAAAAAGTAACACTGTGCATTTTTTATAATATCTGTTACAGGCAACCATAGGGGTGTTAAATCATTGCTGGGTGTGTGTTAAGAGGGTAAAATCACTGCTGCATATCTGTGTTACTGGCAACCAAGAGGATAAAATAACTGCTCAGTTGTAAAAAATGTATGTAGTGGAATGAAGGGTGGGGCCTAAGGTTGAGCTTTTGTATGGCATAGTTGCCAACAGTTCCTGATTTCCAGGTACAGTCCCTGGATTTTGTTGTATGTCCCTGGATTTTTTTGTCTCATTAAATTTTCCCTCCAGGAAATTTGGAGGGCTGCAGCTGAGCTGGGATATGTGTGGCAAAAGTTAATGGGGAGGAGCTACTGGTGAGGCTGTGCGTGCAGCAAGTACTCTGCTTGATCACTCAGAGTAGGTCTAAGCAGGGGCCCCTTGCTGCACCTTCTCTGAGTGATCAATGTTTAAACTATGACAATCAGAAGAAAGAAAAATTACAAACATCTCTTTCACACTAGGTAAGAAGATGTGCTGATTTGTTGTAAAAGATGGGGGATTACTTGGCTACTATTGTAGATAATTTAGTTTTTGCATTATTTAGTCTGATAGTAATCTTCATATTTTAGTCTGCAGATTTTATATTTTGTCTGCAGATTACTGATTTTAGCATGAATTTTAAACATACATTACTTCATACACACAGTGCAAGAATATGAAAATTGCTGTCAGACTAAATAATACAAAAATAATTTTGCCCCCAACAGCTCACCCAGTCCGGTGCTGTGCATAATCACACGATAATATCACCTGCACTGTGTTTGCTGTGTCTCTCCTCATGTTTATAATAATTTGACAGACTTCAGCCTAGCTCCTCCCCTGCACCTCTGCTCTTAGAGTGTCATTAGTAATCCAGGATAATTTAGAAAGCATTGGTGCTGGCTATTACGACAGTGGATCTAAGGTAGTTTTGTGTCACTTCAATTTTGTTTGTCTTTAAGCTCTCAGCTAAGACCTGCAATAGTGTAATATATAGGGAAGTGATAATATATAAGTGCTGGACAGTTACAAATAATTGATTAGGAGATTTTTGTTTCATTATAACTTCACTGCAATAGTGCAAGACTGCTTCTATTTTTATGGTCTTTTGGAATAATTAATGGCTCTTAATAGTGAAAGTTTTGTAAATTTATGTGGACATGTATTATTTGTTAAAATTAGACACTATAATAAAGCCCAGACTGGGCGAAATTCGTAGACCAGGACACCTCTTGCCACTTTGCTCAACTGAAATTATTTGACTAATCGTATTTGCCCACCCTGTGGAGTTTTTATTCAAAAACGGAGGGAGGCAATTCCTTTGTATACTGTTTTATTCCTGAAAAATTGAAGATCCATCAGATTTACATTCATCTCTACAATAACTGAGGATATTTGTTCTTCAAATCCTATCTACCCTGTAGCGCTGCAGGAGGATCAGGTAATCTTTGTGACCGACGTCTGATTGATCACGTGATCGTCATCCCACTCCGCTGTAGTGAGGAGTCCTTCTGGACGTGGAAAGAGCCACCGAGAGTACTGAGCTGGGAGAGAAACCCATAAATCTAACCGTATTGCCTAAGGTAAAAAACCACATCAGCTGTATTATCCGCTCACGGACATAAAAGTCTGCCATCACCGAAGATTCATATTACAGGTATTTGGATATATGCTCTATAACCGGATTTTGGTATACCGGCTTTACAGTTTTTTTTCCACTTTGGCATTAAGCTGAATTTTAAACTATCCATTTATTGAGGAACTTGATTGATTTTATCTGGCCTAACCCTCTCTAGTGAGAGATATTTTATGGTAATTTCCATCCAGTCATTGCTAGACACTCTGACTTTTATTTTTTAAGGGAGACGTTTTTTAAGGGAGACGTTTTTGCATATAATGATTATGTTTTATATTGTTATAATAAATTGACATAGATTTGCATCTCTGTATATTCTTCTAATTTTTACTTTTGTGCATGCCAATTATTAACCATCTGAGTTGGTATTCATATTTTAATTATTAGTACCCCCATTCTTATATTTGCTCCTATTCTGTACTTATCCTTGCTTATAGGGCTGTCTCATACTTGTTACTACATATAGTCCTAGGATGTCTCTTAGTGCAATATCGCTGAATTTTAAAAATTACTGCAAATTATGAAGTTCAAAGTTGACAGGATTGTGCTTTCTATGGTTGGGAGATGTCTGTATTATCCTTTACTGGCTAGAGAGCCATATAAGATACTACCTCTTGAGCCCAGCATTTGGTGTATGTATGTGTGTATATATATATATATATATATATATATATATATATATACAGGGAGTGCAGAATTATTAGGCAAATTAGTATTTTGACCACATCATCCTCTTTATGCATGTTGTCTTACTCCAAGCTGTATAGGCTCGAAAGCCTACTACCAATTAAGCATATTAGGTGATGTGCATCTCTGTAATGAGAAGGGGTGTGGTCTAATGACATCAACACCCTATATCAGGTGTGCATAATTATTAGGCAACTTCCTTTCCTTTGGCAAAATGGGTCAAAAGAAGGACTTGACAGGCTCAGAAAAGTCAAAAATAGTGAGATATCTTGCAGAGGGATGCAGCACTCTTAAAATTGCAAAGCTTCTGAAGCGTGATCATCGAACAATCAAGCGTTTCATTCAAAATAGTCAACAGGCTCGCAAGAAGCGTGTGGAAAAACCAAGGCGCAAAATAACTGCCCATGAACTGAGAAAAGTCAAGCGTGCAGCTGCCAAGATGCCACTTGCCACCAGTTTGGCCATATTTCAGAGCTGCAACATCACTGGAGTGCCCAAAAGCACAAGGTGTGCAATACTCAGAGACATGGCCAAGGTAAGAAAGGCTGAAAGACGACCACCACTGAACAAGACACACAAGCTGAAACGTCAAGACTGGGCCAAGAAATATCTCAAGACTGATTTTTCTAAGGTTTTATGGACTGATGAAATGAGAGTGAGTCTTGATGGGCCAGATGGATGGGCCCGTGGCTGGATTGGTAAAGGGCAGAGAGCTCCAGTCCGACTCAGACGCCAGCAAGGTTGAGATGGAGTACTGGTTTGGGCTGGTATCATCAAAGATGAGCTTGTGGGGCCTTTTCGGGTTGAGGATGGAGTCAAGCTCAACTCCCAGTCCTACTGCCAGTTTCTGGAAGACACCTTCTTCAAGCAGTGGTACAGGAAGAAGTCTGCATCCTTCAAGAAAAACATGATTTTCATGCAGGACAATGCTCCATCACACGCGTCCATGTACTCCACAGCGTGGCTGGCAAGAAAGGGTATAAAAGAAGAAAATCTAATGACATGGCCTCCTTGTTCACCTGATCTGAACCCCATTGAGAACCTGTGGTCCATCATCAAATGTGAGATTTACAAGGAGGGAAAACAGTACACCTCTCTGAACAGTGTCTGGGAGGCTGTGGTTGCTGCTGCACGCAATGTTGATGGTGAACAGATCAAAACATTGACAGAATCCATGGATGGCAGGCTTTTGAGTGTCCTTGCAAAGAAAGGTGGCTATATTGGTCACTGATTTGTTTTTGTTTTGTTTTTGAATGTCAGAAATGTATATTTGTGAATGTTGAGATTTTATATTGGTTTCACTGGTAAAAATAAATAATTGAAATGGGTATATATTTGTTTTTTGTTAAGTTGCCTAATAATTATGCACAGTAATAGTCACCTGCACACACAGATATCCCCCTAAAATAGCTATAGCTAAAAACAAACTAAAAACTACTTCCAAAACTATTCAGCTTTGATATTAATGAGTTTTTTGGGTTCATTGAGAACATGGTTGTTGTTCAATAATAAAATTAATCCTCAAAAATACAACTTGTCTAATAATTCTGCACTCCCTGTATATATATATATATCTATATATCTATATATATATATATATATATATATATATATATTTAGTATTATTTAAATATAATTAACTCCTACTAGAATATTGTTATTATTATTGAATGGGTTCACATGTTGTCTGCCTAATTTTGATGCTGTGTTGTAACAATACCCATATGCCCAGCTTGGTAAGTGCTTGGTGCTGTAATCTGTATAATAAGCTATGGATAGGTCTAAATTATACTATTACTATCAAATGGGTATGTTTTGATCGCAGGGCTGAGTGCTCTGCTGCAAAGTGTCCCTATAAATGTTATTAAAATGTTGGCAACTATTTTATAGGGTCATTGTGTGACCCCAGCTGCCATCCGTGTCCAGGCACCTTAGGGTCGTTCTGGCAACCCTACACTATACATTAAATCAGATTTGCCTCTGAGAGCACTGTATCCATTTTAAGCTATGATTTCCCACTCAATACACATGTAAAATTTGTGCTTATTCAGATAAAGAGGTGCTCTAGACGTTTTACGTTGGTAAAATTGTAGTCAGATGCTAACATTACACATTTGTTTTGTGATCCGAGAGTTAGACCTCCAAACTTCAAATAAACAGGAGCCATTGTACTGTGATTTCAGCATAATGAGAAATAAAGAAGAATGTCTAATTTAACTAAGTAGCTGTTCAATCCGTCTGTTTGCCCCTTTAGTAATCTTTTTTTTTGTATGAGACCCAAAGCAATGATTAAATGAATGAACAAAACGAATTCGTCTTCTACAAAACTAACCTGCCTAAGACTTAGCTTACCACGGGTTAGAAGCTCAGTCCTGCTGTCCCTCCTTCTGCTTCATCCCATTTATGCCCGACTTCTATAAAATTACTGTTTGAATCCAAAAGATCTTGCACCTAAGCCAGGATTGTGGAAACATTGCTCCTCGCATACACAAATTCCTTGAACCACCCAGACTTTGGGTGACGTCTCTGCCATGGACAGGCCTCACCCACTGATCAGCCAGACTCTGCCCTCCCTCCTGCAGATATTACTTTAATACAAATGTTTTAAACGTATACAGAGAAAACTGATACCACCCTTACCATTCCCAGAACCACATCACTATGATCCACTCTGACAACACCCATTGCCGATTGTGACACCACCGACTATGCATACCTCCTAACATTTGTGGCTAAGAATGAGGGACACAGGAGGTTGATAGGAGCCATTTTCTGGGAAGGGGAGGGATCATGGGTGGTAAGTGGGTGTGATTGTGGATGTTTCTGGGTAGTCTTTGGGTGTGTCAGGTCAGTTTGTGGGTGTTTGTTGTTGTTCCATGGGTAGGGTTAAGGGAAATTCCGTTAAGAGGGACATATGGCTTTCTCAGAGTGACAGAGCTCAGAATCAGGGATTGTATCTCTCAAATAGGGACAGTTGGGAGGTATGGACTAGTCACAGGACCTCCTAGTCCCACTTAGCAACATGGAGGCCTGAGACTCCACTAAGAGCATTCAGGTCCCTAAACAGAAGGGGGCATAGTTGGAAAGTATATATTGCATGCATATTTACTAGAGTCTCTGTCAAACAAAAAATCCTACCTGTAAATGTTACTGTCCTGTTTACAATGTAACTTAACCACTAGGATACCAGATTGTACTACAGTGATTTTGTAGCCCTCTCTGGCAGCCAAAGGGTTGCTGGATAGTTCACAACACTGCCAACACTAACTGCTAATATTGCTTACTTCTATTGTTTTTTTTGTTTTATCTTTAGTCATATTCTCTATGTGTTATATTTGATTGTGGCTTTTTTTTGTACAATATTCAGAATGTCCCTCTCTAGACACAGCAGTGTATACAAATGAAGCTTCTGGCTGCAGAAACAGGTATATTTACTTACGGAAGTGTTTTTTCTCCTTGCAGTGGTGTGTTATAATGTGATTTTAAAATCCACCCAGGCAGCATATGCCAAAACACAATTTGATATAATCTTAGTATACTGAGCTGAGCACACGGGTGTTACAGCATCCGTCAGCTCATGTGCTGTTTTCATTTTCATTGTATAATCTGTGTTTAGGGAGGAGAGTTATTTTGGTGGCTAACCAGATGGAGCTCAAACAGCAGACTACAACCAATCTCTGTTTATGAATTCAAAACTCACAAATGGTCACGGACGTCCAGACTACCATATATTTATAATGAACACAAAGGGTCCAGCACGCCCACAGCCATCTGGAGCAATATTTGTTACTAAACAAAAACTTTTTATGGCGCAGAAATTCAGCTCAATCAGGCGGGAACACAGGATTGAAAAGAAAAAAACTGTTTATAATGTTATGTTTTTGGAAGTGACCTGTTCATATAATGAATCACGTAGTAAATCCTTTAGATGCTGCAATAATATTACTTCATTTTTGCATACAAACATAATTGTCTTATTTTTTTTTTCTCTTAAAGGGACATAATACTCATATGCTACATCACTTGAAACTGATGCAGAGTAAGTTCTGTGTAAAAAGTTATACTCAGCTGTACCCAGCTGCAGGTAAAAATTAAAAAAAAATGAAGAAATGAACAGCAGCCAATCAGCATCAGCAGTGCTGAGGTCATGAACTCTTACTGTGATCTCATTAGATTTGACTTAACTCTCATGAGATTTCATAGTAAGCTTCCTTTACCTGATTGGTGCAATAATATGAGAGTTCACGAGGCTCATCCTTTCAGCAGTCCCAGGACAGACATACTAATATGCTGCTTAGAAATCCTTTACAATGGGAGGTGGCTACTGAGGAACTTTTGAGGTAAAATATCTTTCTTTTTTACATAGAGATGTTCAGGAGATATTTTCTAGTCAGCTTTTTACAGCTATGCTGCATCACTTTCAAGTGTTTAAACATTTGGGTATTATGGCCCTTTAAATTTCATTTTTTTCCATTGCCCTATAATAAAGATTAATGTTTGTATATGCTGTGAGTTTTAAGGGCCATTATAGTGGAAAATGACATGCTCTTATTTATAGTGACCATGCAATGCTGAGTGTTTAACCTCAAAAAGGAGTTAAACAAATAGTTAAAGTTACACGTGGGGCCCCCCAAGGTCATGTGACTAGCAACGCTGATTGGGTCAGCAGCAGTTTCCACTCTGGACCAGCAGTTCTCTGTGGCTCCCGGGCAGAACTATAATTATGTGTTAAACCCCTTTGCTCTTTGCAGGGGTTAGCACACAGCATTGCAGAGTCACTAGTGTTAAAATGAATTAGTGCAGCAAGTATATTTTTCCATTAGGGAAGCCATTTGCTTGCCCTGATATTTGTCTCAACAATATTTCTTTCTTTCCACTATTTTAAGACACTTTTTTATTAAATGTATGAAAAGCCTTTTATGCTGGGCTAGGATAACTAGCAGCTTTTCCACACTCCTAATTTTCTTCACAGTATTATATTATCTGACCTATGCGGCTATTTAGTAAAACTGCCTTTGTTTCCAACTCATTTAGTAAAACTACATAGAATAGTATTGGAGGTTAGCGAATCTTGCGCACAGTGTCTTTCTGCAGCTATGATTGATATTCAGATGCCATTGATGAGGGGAAGAGAGTGATCAATGTAGCTGCAGTATACAACATATCCAGTTCTGGCTCAAGACCGTGTGTTGCCTGCGTCCAAGAATAAAATGAAGCCCCCAATTCTATATCCACTTCAGTCTAAAGCTAACCATGGTCAGCAGTCTCAAAAATTGAAGCCTAGTAGATTAAAGCTTAACACAAGAACATACTGATGAACCCAAATGAAAGTAATCCCCCCCAAAAAAGGTATATATCTTGAATATATTCTCCCTTTTTTTACCACTGTAAAATGCCTCCTGGTCCATTAGTCCAAAAGGGTTCAATTCTAGAGCCAGCCCTGATCATTCTTATAGGGACTTTGATGCAGGTCTTTGTGGGCTGAGCTTCCTTAAAGGGACATTCAACACCGCTAGCACACTTTGGGCTAGATTACAAGTGGAGCGTTATTGCTACCGCAAGCTGGCAGTAGCAATTAGCGCTCAGAAAATTAACCAGAGATCAGATCTTTGGTTAATTTTCTAAATATATCAATTGCCCCCAAAATAAAGAGGTGCATTATTGTTTAATAAAAAGTGGTTATAAGTGGTTAAAAGTGTCGAGTGTGGGGTGTTAGAAGTGCCTTTACATTGCGGTCTATGAGGACTGTGTTATTCCTGTTAATATATATATATTCTTATATACATAAATATTTGTGTTAATATTTATGTATATAATATACACATATAAACACATAAATATATATGTATATATCCATATCCATATATATTTACAATCTGCTGCCCGACTTACCCCCTTCGCTGCGCTTGTTTTTATGCCGTGTCTGACGGCATGAGAACGAGGCTCCCATTGGAACTTATAGAAGATCGCTCTTGTGAGCGCAATGCTTAAGTGCAATGCAAACGTGAGGTCGCATTCGCATTGCACCTCACTTGTAATACCAGCGCACATTTTCGTGTGCGCTGGTATTACTCAGTTGAGCACAAATGTCGCTTTCGTGGAAGCAAAATTTTATGCTCAATTTGTAATCTAGCTATTACTGATTTGTAAATGTTCTACATGGGCAATCCTTCTGAACCATGTCCCATGTATAAGTCCATATGGCAATATAAGTTTAAATATATATATATATATATATATATATATATATATATATATACATACACTCACATACATACATACACATATAATCAGCATCTTACACAGTAGGAATATTTCAGAAATTAAACACATATGCAAAAGTCACTCCAAAGAGCCATCCAGAATATCTGTTGGGGCAATCAACTGTCATGAACTATCAGCAAGCTGTAAATATAGCATAGCATATGTGTTTAACACTTTTTCAAGTGTGTAAATGAACTGTATACTCAAATATATATATATATATATATATATATATATATATAAACACACATACATATAAATATATATATAATCAGCCTCCAAGAGATGAGGGTGGCTAGTTCACATCCCATAGTAATGCCCACTGGGAGCGTAGTGTCCAGCATTCACTTTCGTTGTACAATTCACTGTAATATAACCCAAAAGGCAAGTAGGAGGATAACCACGAGAGTGCTGTGTCACAGATGCCGAAGTATTGGAGGGTTTGGAGAAAGAGTGGGTGGTCAACAGTGTTGGAGTTGGAGACTGATAGTATGTTGAGAGTTGATTTTGTTTCTGATGGCATCAATTTTGATGTTGAAGTGCCTGTCAGAGGAATACGCCAGGGCTAAGGATGACTGTGTGACTTTTAAGATATGATAGGAGGTGCCAAATTGTCAAGGACCAATTTCAAAGTGGAGTTTGAGTGACGGATAGATTGGTCAGGGTAGTAAAAGTAGGAGATGGAAGAGAGCAGAGGTTTGAGAGCTGTTTCTGATCTAGTGACTTAATGCTTCTGTAGAGTTTGGTGTGTGAATTAGATGGAGGGAGAGTTGTAGGAAGCGCTGTGATATTAAAAGTGAAATGATGATGGTCAGAAAGAGGAAAAGAGGGATTTGTGAAGTTTGAGAGAGTGCATCGATAGCTGAAAATCAAGGAGGGTCCATCTTTGTGAGTGGGGTAGTTGGACCATTTTGGCAGACCGTAAGAGGAAGTGAGCTGTAGATGATTTTTTGCAGCAGGGGCAGTTGGATTGTCAACAGGGAGGTTGAAATCCCCAATAAAGAGGGCACAGATGTCTGAGGAGAGGAAATAAGGTAGCAAGGCTACAAAATGATTAAGAAATTGAGTTGAGGAGCCGGGGGAGAGATAGGAGAGAATGAGCAAATCATATGGGTTTTGAAAGAAGAAAATGTGAGGGAAGAGGTTGTATTTGTTGAAAAGTGCAACAATAGGAAAGTAAAATACCTACACCACCTCCTTGTCTCCAGACCTAGGGTTGTGGCTGAAGGGAAGGCCCCCAATGCGACAGTGCAGAAGCAGAGGCTGCATCTGAAAGAGAGAGACAGGTTTCTCTGAGAGCCAGAATGTTGCGGGAATGGGTTATGAAGAGGGTGTGGATGGAAGTGGGCTTGTCACACACAGAGCGAGAATTCCAGAGTGTACAAGGGAAGGGGATACAGAGACAGAAGGAACTTGAATAAGGTTTACAGAGTTCTGGTTTTTAGGCCTATGGGAAGGCATACTTGTGTGGGCGAGATTAGGAAGTTGTGGGGGACCGGGATTTTGGGAGAGATATACCCAGCAGCTAGCATGAGTAAGAGGGAGAGTGATGTAAGATGAGATACAGATTTGCAGCACTGAGAGTGTTTGGAATGTGATGCAGGGAAATGAGAGAAATTTAAGGAACATGTGAAGTTCATGAGATCAAAAGTGAGGTGATGGTAAAAGACATGGACCAATTAATCATGCAGGTGATAAGGGGGAAAGAGTAAATGAAAAATATAGTTTTTTGTATAGACAAGAGGTAGCAAAAATTGAGTATTTTGCAAAAGGGAAACAGTGAAACACATAAAACACAATAGTACTTGCCTTGTGTCTTGTCGTTTGTTCACTTCTTGTCCAATTATGTTATAAATCTTTTGCTTAATTCTAATAATCTCACTTATAAAATGCTAACTGAAGAAATGTGAACATATAATATTATGATAGTGCAACTGCCCTTTCAATGCAACCCCTTGCAATGCATTCCCCAAACTAGTGTTAAATTTAGAGCCCAGAGCATTCAGCTTTGTTCACTAAATTAGTTAGAAGGGATACTGAACCCAAATTTTTCTTTCATGAATCAGATAGAGCATGCAATTTTAAGCAACTTTCTAATTTACTCCTATTATAAATTTGTATTTGTTCTCTCGGTATCTTTGGTTGAAAAATCAGGAATGTAAGGGGTGGGTGGCACTTGCTGATTGGTGGCTAAATGCAGAACATAGGAAAGGGAAATAATTACAGTAAATACACAACATAACACTTTATTAAATATGAATATTGCATAAATATGATTTTACATGTTTTATTCTACTTAACGGCAAAGTGCTCCAATGCACTTATATTTATGTCTTCATATGTGTACACATTTAATGTGTTTATATCTGTATATATGTCTGTAAATACATATAAATACATGTGTACATACACACACACACACACACATATATATATATATATATATATATATATATATATATATATATATATATATATATATACAGGGAGTGCAGAATTATTAGGCAAGTTGTATTTTTGAGGATTAATTTTATTATTGAACAACAACCATGTTCTCAATGAACCCAAAAAACTCATTAATATCAAAGCTGAATAGTTTTGGAAGTAGTTTTTAGTTTGTTTTTAGTTATAGCTATTTTAGGGGGATATCTGTGTGTGCAGGTGACTATTACTGTGCATAATTATTAGGCAACTTAACAAAAAACAAATATATACCCATTTCAATTATTTATTTTTACCAGTGAAACCAATATAACATCTCAACATTCACAAATATACATTTCTGACATTAAAAAACAAAACAAAAAAAAATCAGTGACCAATATAGCCACCTTTCTTTGCAAGGACACTCAAAAGCCTGCCATCCATGGATTATGTCAGTGTTTTGATCTGTTCACCATCAACATTGTGTGCAGCAGCAACCACAGCCTCCCAGACACTGTTCAGAGAGGTGTACTGTTTTCCCTCCTTGTAAATCTCACATTTGATGATGGACCACAGGTTCTCAATGGGGTTCAGATCAGGTGAACAAGGAGGCCATGTCATTAGATTTTCTTCTTTTATACCCTTTCTTGCCAGCCACGCTGTGGAGTACTTGGACGCGTGTGATGGAGCATTGTCCTGCATGAAAATCATGTTTTTCTTGAAGGATGCAGACTTCTTCCTGTACCACTGCTTGAAGAAGGTGTCTTCCAGAAACTGGCAGTAGGACTGGGAGTTGAGCTTGACTCCATCCTCAACCCGAAAAGGCCCCACAAGCTCATCTTTGATGATACCAGCCCAAACCCGTACTCCACCTCCACCTTGCTGGCGTCTGAGTCGGACTGGAGCTCTCTGCCCTTTACCAATCCAGCCACGGGCCCATCCATCTGGCCCATCAAGACTCACTCTCATTTCATCAGTCCATAAAACCTTAGAAAAATCAGTCTTGAGATATTTCTTGGCCCAGTCTTGACGTTTCAGCTTGTGTGTCTTGTTCAGTGGTGGTCGTCTTTCAGCCTTTCTTACCTTGGCCATGTCTCTGAGTATTGCACACCTTGTGCTTTTGGGCACTCCAGTGATGTTGCAGCTCTGAAATATGGCCAAACTGGTGGCAAGTGGCATTTTGGCAGCTGCACGCTTGACTTTTCTCAGTTCATGGGCAGTTATTTTGCGCCTTGGTTTTTCCACACGCTTCTTGCGAGCCTGTTGACTATTTTGAATGAAACGCTTGATTGTTCGATGATCACGCTTCAGAAGCTTTGCAATTTTAAGAGTGCTGCATCCCTCTGCAAGATATCTCACTATTTTTGACTTTTCTGAGCCTGTCAAGTCCTTCTTTAGACCCATTTTGCCAAAGGAAAGGATGTTGCCTAATAATTATGCACACCTGATATAGGGTGTTGATGTCATTAGACCACACCCCTTCTCATTACAGAGATGCACATCACCTAATATGCTTAATTGGTAGTAGGCTTTCGAGCCTATACAGCTTGGAGTAAGATAACATGCATAAAGAGGATGATGTGGTCAAAATACTAATTTGCCTAATAATTCTGCACTCCCTGTATATATATATATATATATAAATATATAAATATACAGTTGTGCTCATAAATTTGCATACCCTGGCAGAAATTATGATTTCTTGGCCATTTTTCATAGAATATGAATGATAACACAAAAACTTTTCTTTCACTCATGGTTAATGTTTGGCTGAAGCCATTTATTATCAATCAACTGTGTTTACTCTTTTTAAATCATAATGACAACAGAAACTACCCAAATGAGCCTGATCAAAAGTTTACATACCCTGGTGATTTTGGCCTGATAACATGCACACAAGTTGACACAAAGGGGTTTGAATGGCAATTAAAGGTAACCATCCTCACCTGTGATCTGTTTGCTTGTAATTAGTGTGTGTGTATAAAAGGTCAATGAGTTTCTGGACTCCTGACAGACCCTTGCATCTTTCATCCAGTGCTGCACTGACGTTTCTAGATTCTGAGTCATGGGGAAAGAAAAAGAATTGTCAAAGGATCTGTGGGAAAAAGGTAGTTGAACTGTATAAAACAGGAAAGAGATATAAAAAGATATCCAAGGAATTGAGAATGCAAATCAGCAATGTTCAAACTCTAATCAAGAAGTGGAAAATGAGGCGTTCTGTTTGATAACATACTGCATTCATCTTGCCATCAATTCTGACCAAATTTTCTGTGCCTTTGCAGCTCACACATCCCGAAAACATCAGCGATCCACCTCAGTGTTTCACAGTAGGAATGGTGTACCTTTCATCATAGGCCTTGTTGACTCCTCTCCAAATGTAGCGTTTATGGTTGTGTCCAAAAAGCTAAATTTTGGTCTCATCACTCCAAATGACTTTGTGCCAGAAGGTTTGAAACTTGTCTCTGTGCTGTTTGGCGTATAGTAAGTGGGATACTTTGTGGCATTTGTGTAGTAATGGCTTTCTTCTGGCGACTCGACCATGCAGCCCATCTTTCTTCAAGTGCCTCCTTATTGTGCATCTTGAAACAGCCACACCACATGTCCTGTATTTCACCTGAAGTTATTTGTGGTTTTGTCTTTGCATCCCGAACAATTTTCCTGGCAGTTGTGGCTGAAATTTTAGTTAGTCTACCTGACCGTGGTTTGGTTTCAACAGAACCCCTCATTTTCTGCTTCTTTATTAGAGTTTGAACACTGCTGATTTGCATTCTCAATTCCTTGGATATCTTTTTATATCCCTTTCCTGTTGTATACAGTTCAACTACCTTTTCCCGCAGATCTTTTCACAATTCTTTTGCTTTCCCTATGACTCAGAATCCAGAATCGTCAATGCAGCACTGGATGAAAGATGCAAGGGTCTGTCAGGAGTCTATGAACTCATTGACCTTTTATACACACACACTAATTACAAGCAAACAGATCACAGGTGAGGATGGTTACCTTTAATAACCATTCAAACCCCTTTGTGTCAACTTGTGTGCATGTTATCAGGCCAAAATCACCAGGGTATGTAAACTTTTGATCAGGGTCATTTGAGTAGTTTCTGTTGTCATTATGATTTAAAAAAAGTAAACACAGTTGACTGATAATAAATGGCTTCAGCCAAACACTACCCATGAGTGAAAGAAAAGTTTTTGTGTTATCATTCATATTCTCTGAAAAATGGCCAAGAAATCATAAATTCTGCCAGGGTATGTAAACTTATGAGCACAACTGTATATATAAAATATATACACACATATATATATATATGCATCTTTAGACATGTGTATGTATGTATCTCAATGTTAAAGTCCTTTGCCTGCCTATTTTTATCTGTCACCTGAGACCTCATAACTTTGAGCGCTTATAACTTTTTTGTGCAATATTTTTTGTGAATATTTTTTATTAGATAGTAATATTAGATAGTAAAGTGTACTTTTTTAAATGTGTTTTGTGCAACTTTTTTGTTTTGCAAAACAGTTAACCAGAGCTCTGAGGACACGTAATCATTCTAGCATTAATTGCGATTGCACTCAAGCGATCGCGTTTACTTTTAACTTGTAATACGAACAAGAAACCTGATGCGCACAAACACTCGCGATAAACCCCTTTACTCTTGCACGTAACTTTTAGCACTTTACTCGTAATCTGGCCCATAAGTGGTTATCAAAAGTTGAATTATGTATGTATGAAAAAATGCCTGTTTTTCCTGTAATTTAAATCTGAAAACTGTAGTTTCTCCACTGCCCCAGAAAGACTGCAGTGCATTTGGTGGAATTCAGAACCTTTACCTGCTGCACTGGGACTGGCTTGATTCATAGATGCCCCTCAGCAAAGGAGATGAGATAAATAACACTTGAGGCATTTCAATGAGTGTTTCACTGTACAGCAAAACAATGCAAACTGTACTTACAAAAATGATAGATTTAAAAACATCTTTTGTATGCAGAACTTTTGCTATAAAGTAATACATTTTTGATACATACATATAAAGAATGTCTTTAATAACTTCCCTTCAAGGTGTGTTCTGAATGCCAGCTGGGCATCTCTATGAAACAGCCCTCTGTTGGTGCCTAAACTGCACTAGCCTTATCTAGATATAGCTACTAGTTTCTAGGTGTGTGTAGGTGGGTGCATAGATACTGTTCCAGTTGCCAAGAAGCACTGATTCTGGCTTATTGACACAGCTTGCAAGGTCAGATGAAGGAATCAATCAGCACTGCATTTCTAATTGATGTTCACAGTTGTTATATGAAGATATTACTGACATTTGTAGAACCCCCTTTAGTAATAGATTCCCTTACTAGGGGGGGCTTATGCCTCCCTTTCTATCCCTTTGCTATTGCAAAAATCCCTGGCCCTGCAGTTATAGAATCCCTGAATTATAGAATGGTCCTACCTTTTGTCAGTCAACATGTATGTATATAAAGTAAATCATATTACATCTTGTGCAGGGCTTATAAATAGCATTTGTATTCAGCACAATGCATGTCTCACAGGTAAGAAAAATGGTTATGCATTCATTATATATATATATATATATATATATATATATATATATATATATATATATACAGATGGCCCTCGTTTTACAACGGTTCAATTTACACCGTTTCAGAATAACAACCTTTTTTTCTAGTCATGTGACTGCTATTGAAAAGCATTGAGAAGTAGTGCATTTACTAAAATAGCCAGTAGGTGGAGCTGTCCGCTTGTGTTGCAGCAAAGCCAAGCAAGCTGAAATTAATCAGTTTAACCAGACCTGAGCTATCAAGCAGATTTCAAAGGAACAAGATCTTACTGTCTATAAATCAGTCCAGATTGTAATGCATAGAAAGAACTGTTTGCAGAAAAATGCAAGTGAAGTCTGTGTTGTGTGATTATTTTATTAGGTTTATAATGCTGTTTAGCAAATGTTTTTGTTCATTTAACTTAGTTTAATTATATATTCTGTGTTGTGTGATTATTTTATTAGGTTTATAATGCTGTTTATTAAGTGTTACTTATGACAATTTTGAGAGGGGCCTGGAACCTATCTCCCTCACTTCCCATTGACTTACATTATAAACTGGGTTTCAATTTACAACGGTTTTGATTTACAACCATTCCTTCTGGAACCTAACCCCGGCGTAAACTGAGGGCTACCTGTATATATATCCAAGCAAAACAGAGTCCATTTGTAAATTGAAAAATAAGCCATCATTTGCAAAGTTGAGTTCCGAAACAGGAGGATACTATTATTATTATTATGATTATTCTTTATTTATAAAGCGCCAACAGATTCCGCAGCGCTGCCCATGGGTACAAAGATTAAAAGTACAACGGAGAAACAATACAATAAGAGACAACATTTTACAGACAAATACAGGGGGAATTGAGGGCCCTATTCCCGTGGGAACTTAGATCTCAGGTACTTATGCAGCAGAGAAGAGGCTTCTTAGGGGAACTATATATGGGGGCCGTCAGAAGAGGAGAGTGTTTAAAAAATTGTCCAATTTACTTCTGTTAACACGTGTACCCCTTTCTCTTAGTATTTATTGTTAAAGCCCAGCTCCTTTCTTATCAATCTTTTATTTTATTTATTAAACATACAATTTAGTCTCCTCTCCAATGGAAATTGATTGATTGTATCCTATCTAGCCTCTTATGTGTTAATGAATCCTGCCCCGTTGACTATGTTTTCACAAAACCACTTTATCATTATAATTAATAAATGGAAGTGTGTTTGTGTACAGTAAGTATATCTATATTTCTATATATCTAGCAATTTAATATATAACAGTCTGTTGTTAAAATGATGTTTGTCCAAATGTTACCTTTTAATTTTAGAGCATAAACTGTTTATTGGTGAACTGATATTTGTAGAGAAGGGATTTCAGCGACATGACATTTTTTTGCAGGACTGATCCATGACTGGTGCAAGCTGTAGTCCTATAATCACCCTAGCTATTTGCTGGTGTATCCCCCAGACAAGAATAATTGTCCAATTTACACAATGCAGCCTGTGTGTTTTTGCAGCTGCTTTTGTTCTTTATTACAGTATTGGGAATGGCACACTAAAATCAAGGCAGAAAGAATAATACAAAATTCAAAAAGAGACCCCAAAATAAATGTATCAAGGCTAAATTAAAGGAATTTATTGAATTAAACATGTCAAACTCAATGCATGATTAAACAGCTGATTTTTTATTTTTTTAGAAAACGTGGTGCTGGTTTTAATTTTGTGCATAAATCTGAGTATTACAAATCATTGACAAGCCATTTATTTTCTAGGTTTATCATGAATTCATTTACTTTTATACGGCAAGTAGATGACAGATATCTAAGGGCAGCAAATATTAATACTGCAAGAAAATGAGCTGTTTCACAAGACTAGCATTACTGTGTGAACCAAAAGAGGGACTGTTGATTTCTGCTGCAAAGGTTTTTATTGCATGTACTACACATTGTAAAGAAGAGTATTGAGCAATTTCAAGATCATTCTAATGAAATTCTAATTTAAAGACAATTAACATAAAAGTGTGAATATTAAAATTTTCAGAGGTCTTAATCTCATGTAATCTGTTTCTACTACTTGCAAATAGTTTAATAAAGCTTTCCGGTGATATCACCTCCTGTACTAGATTTGTTTAGTTTGATATATTTTGTATTTTATCACAAATCCTTGTCATTGTATACCCCTATCATTGTACCCAGCGCTATGGAATTTGGCGCTATACAAATAAATGATAATAATATTATCACTGCCACTTCTTAGCTAAGCAGTCTAGCTGAGGCTATAAAGTGCTGTTCGGATCACTAACATCAGCTTCATTGGAAGTGCTCTAGAGAACTATGGACTGCATTACAAGTGGAGCGCTAATTTATCACGCGCCCTTAAACGGGCAAATTTGCCCGTTAGCGGGCGCATGATAAATAACCAGCCATTACAAGTGACTGGTTATTGCTATAACAAGCTTGCGGTAGCAATTAGTGCTTATAAAATTAACCAGAGATCAGATCTCTGGTTAATTTTATAAATGTGCCCCAAATGCCCCCAAAATACAGTGTAGTGTATTTTATTAAAATTTTTAAATTGTAGCATTTTTTAAAATAAAACAACTGCACTAGGCAGTATTTTGAAGGCAAAGTTGGCGGATGTAGGGTGTTAGAAAAAAAAAAAATGGCACTGAAAAGTGCATTTACATTGCTGTTCCCAGTAAATATATATGTATATGCTTATAAAGATATATATTTATGTGTTAATATGTGTATATACACATATAAACACATAAATATATATGTATATAAGCATATACCTGTACATATATATTTAATATTGATGCAATTGCTGCGCTACTTACCCCCTTCACTGCGGTTAGGTTCTGTGCTGTCTCTGACATTAGTGTGTGCTGGTATTACTCAGTGGAGCACAAATATTGCTTTCACGAAAGCGATATTTAGAGCTCCACTTGTAATCTGGCCCTAGGCGTTTAACAATTGCAAATGACAGCTCTGGACCTGAGTGGATTGTGGCTGTAAATTGGTGGCTTTTCACATATGCCAAACCTGATTGGCTCCGCTGATGTGCTGAGCTCCAGACCAATAGTGCGTTTCTGGTCCTGAGCTAACATTAACTATGTGTTTAACCCCTGTGTTGTGATTAATAAGGCAATAATAACATATTATAGCAGATTGAAACATTTTATTATATTTTTTTATGTTCCTTTACATGGAGGAGTGTTTGGTGCCTGTTGCATAGTTTTGTAGTCAACCTTTATAAACTCATAGCCTACATGCAGTGGTTCACTTGGCTGCAAGAAAGAGATGCAATGTATTGTGCAAGAGCTGTCTGGTACACAAGGGGTTACATATTTACTTTCAATTTTTCTTTTAATCATCAAATTTACTCTTGACTTGACTGGATCCTGACCCCATTGGATAGCACTAAAGTAGGAACAGGAATGTGCATATGTCTTGAGTACTATGCGGCAGCAGTGTATGTGTAGAAATTTTATACAAGAAACCTTTAGATAAAGTTAGTGGTTTGCTTAACAAGCTTCCAATATATTTGTTGTTATAAAAGAGGCTACTCTGAGTCAATGGCACTGATCTGAAGAGTATACACAGTCTCTGAGTGGTGTGTGCTCTGTATGCACGCTCCTGATTGGCAGGCTACATTGTGTACTAACCAATCTGTATTTGCAGTGCTCTATGATTGACACCTCTTGCATGTACCTATTTTGGTCTCTTATAAGAAAAAAAAGAAAAAAAAGGTAAGTCCACGGAATCATCAATTACTGTTGGGAATATCACTCCTGGCCAGCAGGAGGAGGCAAAGAGCACCACAACAAAGCTGTTAAGTATCACTTCCCTTACCACAACCCCCAGTCATTCGACCGAAGAAAAGGAGAGAAAGGAAATAACACAAGGTGCACTGGTGCAGAGGTGCCTGAGGTTTAAATATAAAAAAACTTTCTGAAAAACTGGGAGGGCCGTGGACTCACCGTGTCAAGAAAGAAAGAAATGTATCAGGTAAGCATACATTTTGTTTACTGATGGTCTCTCCTGTTTGACACGAGCAATAACTTGTGAAAATATATCTTTATTTAAAAATAATAAATATACAAATACGAGGTAAGATGCTGAGTAAAAACAATTAATTCTCAAGCCACAATACATTTGTTTCATAGGAGCAGTTGTTCCACCTTGATCAATAATATTTTAATTAGTGAATACTGTCACCTTAAAAACATTGTAAATACATAAAAAACAACCTCTTTTTTAAAACTAGAACATTAAACTTAAGGAGGACGAAACACATCCTAGTCCAGATTGATACCAACCCCTCTAGGACACTTACCACTATACTGCAGTGGTATGCTTATTATTACCTTTACACAATATAATAGAAAAACAGGCTTAATTTATTAAATCCTTTAATAAAAATACATTGACACATAGGTCCCATTGTAATATTTAAATGCAAGAGAACTCCCGCAATACCCCGAAAGACCAAACTGCTATTATCTGCAGTTCCAATCTCAGACAGAGACACTGAAGAGGCAGGGTCACATGACTGGACCCAATGAGAGCCGCAAAATGGCGCTGCACTCCTTCACAAGAAAGAAGGCGGAGACACGGCATCGGCTGGAAATGAAGCACGAAATTGTTAATATCGCGCTTCATTCCAGATGCCCAGAGAGAATTCACTAATATGTACATAAACCTGAGAAATACATTAAAAACAGTATCAAGGCGAACGAAAAGGCTGCAAAGGTAGTTGGATTCTGCAGCCACTAAAAGTTACAGGGCGAGTTCAATAAAATTGTGCAGCGGAATCACCTTCTGAGAAAAATCGCGCTCTCTACCCAAGACAAACATCCTTTTAAAACTTAAAGCCTGATAAAAGGTATTGAGCTCTTCAAAACCCAAATATATTAGCCCTCTTAAATACAATAGGCAATAAAATATATTATTAACCTAAAGTGCCTCTAAACACATGAACCAAATCTTCAGGGTATACTATCATACAGTATTAACCCCTGGTCTCCTGTCACAAAAGTGCCTGCATCCTGCCTACAATATCCTTCTAAAAGATAAATATGTGTCCCAAATAATTTGCAGATAAAAACTCATAAGTGCAAGTCCCCAATACTAAGAAGACAAAAGCACTTACCTGTATCTGGCCGTCCGGCAGGAGGACAGCTTACTAGGTATGAGAGGATGCCGCTCTTCACAGAGACCTGTAGAAAAAGAAAGACAGAGTAAACCTACTCAGGCTTTCTATACCAGGGTAGCAACATGTTAGGAAAATGCAGTAAGGCCCACCTTACAAGTTCCTAACTGCTTTAAAGCTACCACTGCCCTACTGAAGAGACATGGAGTACAGCTAACATGGAGTACAGCTAAACCCAGACTTTCAGGGAAGATCAGAACAAGTCTGCTCTGGCTTCAAAATAAAAAATCTTGATAGAAGAATCTTATACAGACACCTAAACTTCACCTCTTCCTTGTACTCAAGGCAAAGAGAATGACTGAGGGCTGTGGGAAGGGAAGTAATACTTAACAGCTTTGCTGTGGTGCACGTTGCCTCCTCTTGCTGTCCAGGAGTGATATTCCCAACAGTAATTGCCGAGTCTGTGGACTCACCATGTCTTAAGAAAGAAATAGCCTTTTATTAATCTTTGTAACAGGATTATAATGCAGTCTTGCTACAAAACTATTATGGAACCACAGAATAGGTTGTGCTAGAATGTAAATAAAAGCTTGCTATAGTGTTTGGCATAAATGTATTTCCAAGTCTTTACATGTTGTTGGAATAAAAAGCATTGAGTTGAATGAAGTTGTCCTTGGAGAATTATTTCTAAGAAAATAAAAGGGGCTGCCTTGTTTACTTCTTACTATTCCACACAGCTACTTTCTATCAAAAGGAACATTTTTTAATACTGTAGGCAGAAAACCATGGAGAACCTGTCTGCCTGCAATTGCCACTTGTGATGCAGCATAGTGTGGCAAAATTTAACATTGCAGAAGAGCTGTCTTGCGCAATTCAACCCCTGCTCTCATGCAACCAAGTGCGTGAGAGCTCATGTCAACTATGTGTTTAACACATAGCAATATGCAATTAATAATGCAATAATGAAACGAACTAACCAGGGGCGGACTGAGCAGTTAGGCAAATCTACCCTTGACCAAGGGCCCAGTACTGATGGGGCCAGCCAGTGCCCCCCAGTCATCCCGAAGCTGCTTTTGGCCCGCTGCCTCTGCTCACAGTCACAGACAGGCAAATGGGCTAGGGAAGTGCTGACAATCTTCACTTTGCTAATGGTTGTGACTGTGCTAGAGTGGTAGCAGGCAAGCACATTTTAGTGGGACCCTACACATAGTGAGTGCCCGCAGCCCTCTCCCACTCAAGCTTTGCTAGTGGTTGTGAGTTGGGACAGATGGCAGATGATCATGAGCTAGCTCAACAATGATAACTGCACTAGAAATATCTCAACATTGTAGGGTGGGCAGAGTGGTGTCACCTCTCCCCTGTCCCTGGAGTTAGAGTTCTGTACCAGGCTCTGGGGTAGGGGTCCTGTGCTGGGCCCCTGGAGCAGGAACCCTGTGTCTGGATGGGGTGGTCTTTTGCTCTGGGGGTCCAGGAGGAGGTCATGGCTCTTAAAGTTTTGGGTAGGGCAAGGAGGTGATAGGTTGAGGGAGGGACATAAGAGGCATGTGTGTCTTCCATAATTTTTGTCCGTGTGCCCTGATTGGTCTCAGACCATCCCTGGATCTAACATATTTTTGTTTTAAGCACCTTTATATCCCTTAAAGGTACATGATACTTAAAAATTAATTGGTTCTTTCTAGAGAGCAAGAACAATTGCACTAATGTCAACCTCTGAAAAAGAAAAATGCTAACAGTAATAACTTAAATGAATGTATTTAATAAACTTTTTATCTAAAAGAGAATGTTTAGAAATGTATAACTGACTTTGCTTTTTCTAAAACAGATTTTCCTGTGATGAATAAACCATTTTATTGTGGGAGTTGTCCCTCCCAGCCAGTGAGTAAGAGAGTCCCAGGACTCAGTTGTACATAATTAAGATTAATTGAACATGTGCTGGAGAAAGTGCAGACCTGTGGATTACTCTTGTTTAGGGAACTCATTGGTTAATAGGCATGGGGATGTAAAAGGGTAAAGACATATATTTTAGAGGTGAAAAATTAATAGTAATACATTTTTAGTTTTGCATATTGTGCTGTGAAGATTTCTTTCAGATTGCTGGAGATTGCCAATATATTTTATTATTCACTCAATAACCACTTATTAATGTACACACAGAGAGAAGCACACTCACAAGAACGAACAACTGGCTCAATACTATTGTTAGCCTGTTCTATGGTGATTTATCACCTGGGTGCAGCTTCTTTTAGCCCAGTAATGCTTTTCACAGAGAAGAACTTTCCTGTACTATATCAGTCTGATCCCGCCTATTACAGTCAGTCCAGCGCCAAAATACCAGGCAATTCCTCTCTGAACAAGGAACACAGCAACCCCCAGACAATTTTTTCATAATTCTTTTATTAGAAAAATAATCATATATGCATATATACAAAATAAAATCATAATAACAAATGCAAACAAAATATCTCTTGTTACAAAACTGAAATATTGACCCAAATTTTTGTCATCAGAAAAAAATCAAAATGCAAACATTAAACTTAAATAATCACACAAAATAAAATTAAACATATTTCAAATACAGACAAAAACAAACTGGAGAGAAAACAAAAAACAAAAAAACCCCTAAATAATCCAATCCTTCCACTTCTTTGTCTTCCAGATGCCTTCAGAATCTAATTCCCCATATCGCCTCCTATCAAAAGAAAAATACAAAAATTACTTCCCACAGATCATACCCACACAATTACCTACAGTAACTACCTCTTTCTTAAAAATCAAAATATTAGGCACATCCCACAACACCTCCTTCACACAACATGCCAACAACCATATCAATCTTGGTTTCTCCTTTTCCACACCACTTCCACACAAACCATACATCATCATATTAAAAGTAAAAAAACTGCACTCCAGTCAAACCCTTAATCATCCTTTTCAAACTTCTCCAAACATCCCTAGCATACTCAAAATTCCAAAACAAATGAATAACACTCTCGCTTTGAAAACAACCATCTCTAGGACACACTTCTGAAGCCACTAAACGACGCATTCTCTGAAAATCCCTTGTTGGCAAACACTTATGCACACTCATCCAACTAATATCTTTCTGCCTATTCATCAAATATTTATTACACACATTTTTCCATACCAACACACATTCATTTTCATTCAAACCCCCAATCAACTCAAGACCTTCCTTCTTCTCCAACATTTTAAACACCATTCTGTTTGCACACCACATCTCCCTACTAACATTCTCCAAACCATATTTTTTAATCCAACATTCCACCCTTACATAAAACCACGGAACAGCAAAACATACCGGTTTCTTTCTATCAATCTCAAATAAACCATATCGTCTTAAAACATTTCCACAAGCATACTTTACCATACAACCAGCCATGCTATCCTTGCCACTCAGAACCACACACCTACTAACATATTTCACAGCCAAAAATCTCTCCACATTTGGAAAACCCTTACCACCAACATTCTTACTCTTAACAACAACATCTCTTTTCAAACGCTCCATACCAGAACTCCAGAAAAAAGAAAATAACACTCTCAAAATTCTCTGAAAAATCCTCTCAGGTGGCGGAAAAATTAACGCCAAATATAACATAATAGGGATCAAAACCGATTTAATAACTAACATTTTTCCTTCCAAAGATAAAGTCCTTAAAGACCAAAACTGAAGTTTTCTACTCACTTTATCAAAAACATTCTCCCAACTTTCCAAGCCTTTCAAATCCACATCAAATTTCACACCCAACACCTCAATTGCACCTTCAGTCACAGGCCATCCACAGGAATCAATCTCCCTATCATTACCAAAAACTTTAACTTTACACTTATTCCAATTAACTCTGAAACCACTTGCCATACAAAAACATTCAACTAAAGTTTTCACCCTCCTCAAACCAGCCTGAGTCTCACATACCACACTCACATCATCCATATACCCAATCACTTTTAAACACCTTCCATTACTACCAGGAACACTCACACCTATAACTAATTTTTCCTTCCTCAAACTAGTTAATAATGGCTCAATGACACATACAAATAACACAGGAGACAAAGGACATCCTTGACGCACTCCAGATTTAACACAAAATTCCTCAGTCAAAAAACCATTAACCTGGACTTGACTCACAATATCACTATACAAACATTTAAACCATCCAATAATCTTACCAGAAAAACCTAAACGTTCTAAAACATGAAACATAAAATCATGCACTACCCTATCATACGCTTTTTCAAAATCCACAATAGCAACAGCAACAGACCTCATCCTCTCCCTCACATACCACAGTACATCACGTAGTAACAACAAACTTTCAGAAATCTGACACCCAGGAACAGCACACACTTGCTCTTCACCCACAACCATACCAATCACTCCACGCATTCTATTTGCCAACACCTTTGCAATAACCTTATAGTTAACATTCAACAACGTAATCGGCCTCCAATTTCTCAAATCTCTCGTATCACCCTTTTTAAATAACAAAACAATCAAACCTTTCCTCATTGAAACAGGCAAAACATTAATTCTAAAAACAAACTTACAAACATCCAACATATCAACCCCAATCAAATTCCAAAAACAAGTATAAAATTCAACAGGCAATCCATCACAACCAGGTACCTTCCCATTCTTAAAACTCCTAACAACCTCTGCAATCTCATCCAAAACTAGATCCCTTTCTAACAAATCATTATCATATTTTTCCAACTTAACCTCAATGTTTTCCAACAACTCATTTTCCAATAAAACATCTCTTGTTTTTTCTTTATACAGCTCACTGTAAAACTCATGAACTTCACGCAAAACACCATCCGTACCATTAACTTCACACTCAACCTTATCAAAAACACTAACAAAACCAGTCTTTCCTTCAAAAACTTTCTTAAAAAAATATTTACTACAAGACTCATCCTTTTCCATTTTCTCCAATTTTGCGATAAAAACAATTTTCTTTCCTTTTTCATGCATACACTTTTTAATTATCTTTTTTGCTTCAGCAATTTCCTCATGCACATCAATACCACAATTTTTCAATTCATACAAATACAACAACCTCAGATACCATTTATCATACAACTCCCTTTCCATTCTAGCTTTCTCACAGCCTTTCTTAATAAAAAACCTCTTTATTTCCACCTTCAACCATTCCCACCACATAAGCACATTACTAAAATCACATTTTCTTTCACGCCACCTTTCATAGATCCAAACAAACTGACGCTTAAACTTCTCATCTTCTAACAAATCCACATTCAGTTTCCAAACACCCTTACCATACTTGATCTTCAAATCACAATTCACCTTACACATTAAAAGGGCATGATCCGTAAAGGGCATCCGCTTTAAAGAAAAATCATCAACACATAAAAATTTAGATAAAAAAAAAAATCAATTCGAGATTTTATCCCACCACTATCACTAAAGAAAGTATATACTACAGTAAAGTTCTACTTTGTGAAAAGGTGGTAAATTGCCAAAGAACAGGCTAACAATGGTATTGAGACGGTTGTTCGTTCCTGTGAGTGTGCTGGAGGAATCCAGGCGTGTACTCCTTGCTCAGTGGGCTTAGAGGAATATGGCTACACCTCACTGACGAGACCCAATAAAGGCCGAAATGATCGTCTGGGGTTGCTGTGTTCCTTGTTCAGAGAGGAATTGCCTGGTATTTCGGCGCTGGACTGACTGTAATAGGCAGGATCAGACTGATATACTACAGGAAAGTTCTACTCTGTGAAAAGCATTACTGGGCTAAAAGAATCTGCACCCAGGTGGTAAATCGCCAAAGAACAGGCTAACAATGATATTGAGCCGGTTGTTCGTTCCTGTGAGTGTGCTTCTCTCTGTGTGTATTTAGTCTCCCTATGGGAAAAAGGGGAAAACAGATGTGGACTTCTTACTCAGTGTGCTTAGAGGAATATGGCTACACCTCACTGACGAGGTCCAATGAAGGCCAAAAAGATCGTCTGGGGTTGCTGTGTTCCTTGTTCAGAGAGGTGTTGCCTGTTATTTCGGTGCTGGACTGACCGTAATAAACGGGATCAGACTGATATATTACAGGAAAGTTCTTCTCTATGAAAAGCATTACTGGGCTAAAAGAAGCTGCACCCAGGTGGTAAATCGCCATAGAACAGGCTAACAATAGTATTGAGCCAGTTGTTCGTTCTTGTGAGTGTGCTTCTCTCTGTGTGTACATTAATAAGTGGTTATTGAGTGAATAATAAAATATATTGTCAATCTCCAGCAATCTGAAAGAAATCCTGTGGTTCTCTCTGTGTGCATTTATTAATTTACGCTAGGATGAAAAACATGAACCTCTATTAGTTTGCGCATCAAATCTAATGGGTTCAAGATGCAACCTATGTAACGTGGAAAAGCAGACTTGTATAGTTATACTGGGCGATGATTATAGAGTAAATCACATAAAATATACATTTATGCATCAACAGTTTGGAGAGAATTTTATGCATTAAAAGTTTAAATACCACCCTATGACTCCTGATTCTCATAGCTATGGTGCTCCCTTTCAGCTGTTAATTTAGATAATCCTGTCTCTGAGGACTATTTAAAGGATTATATTACTTTTTTTTCCCCTTCCCCATCTGTGACTTGTTGTAAAAGCAAAGACCTGTGTAATTATGAACTTTGTGACATTATGGCCTGATAGGGAGCTTAACACTTAATTAGCCGGAAGGTTATATTCTCTATTTCAACATGCAAATGATTTATTTATATTTAATACTGATAATTTGCTTCATTGTACTCACCACCACAAGTCAGATACTGCTGTATTTCTCACTGTGAAACTTTCTTGATTTAAATTTTTTTTATATCCAATATTCAACTTGTAAGTCAAGTAGGGTAAAAGAGAATTGAGCTAGAATACTACAATATGAATGCTGGATTATGTGTATTAAAGGGACATAATATTTAAATGCTACATCACTTGAAAGTGATGCAGCATAACTGTAAAACGTTGACAGGAAAATAACACCTGAGCATCTCTATGTAAAAAGGGAAGGTTTATCTACAATTTCCTCAGCTCACCAGAGTAAGTGCTGTGTAAAAAGTTATATACTTCAGTTACTGCCCAGTTGGAGGTAAAAAAAAATTGAACATCAGCCAATCAGCATCAGCAAGTGCTGAGGTCATGAACTGTTCTACTGTGATCTCATTTCATCGTAAACTTCCTTAAACTGAATAGGGAAATAACAAGTCCCAGGACAGGCAAACTGATTTGCTGCTTAAAGTCCTTTACAATGGGGTGTGAATGCTTTTTTGAGGCAATATTTATTTCTTTTTTACATAGAGATGTTCAGGTAATATTTTTGGTCTGCTTTTTAAAGCTATGCTGCATCACTTTCAAGTTTTTCAACATTTGGTAATCATGTCCCTTTAAGGCCTTCTACATGTAGCCAGAGCACTGACTATTTTATTTGGCCTATTAAACATCTAATTTTATAAGAGGGCGCCTGTTTCCTGAATTAGCTACAATACATATCTCAAAGGGTTTCTGCCCTGATGACTGTGCACTGCATTGAGCATCCTTTTCTGTTTTATTAACTGTGAGATGTTTCTTCATTCAGATATTTTTTAATGAGATTATGGCTATGTGTAACTTATCAAACAATGTTTGCAGAATTAAAACAAAGTTTGGTTCTGCGTCTAAATTAACAATGAACATACGTAAAAGGCGACAGATCTAGTTCTGCAAGTGAACTTGGCAGAAAGTCAAGGTAGAGTGATATGAAAAAAGATATAGTCCAGATAGTATAATTGCTCCTATCTTTATTTTTGTGAATGCTTTGGTAGTCTTTGCCTAGAGCAGGAGGCAAGGAAAGATTACATTATATTTTTACCCACATATGTAGTGCCAGATTTCCATTACAATCTCATTTGAGTCCCTGGGTGCTTAGTAAATGCTTGGTTTCGCCACTACTAATGTAAACAATGCTTCTGGGTAAAGTGCTTCAATAAACAGGATACCTGAGGTGGCTTGGTTTGGGCAGAAACACAGCTGTGATTGACTTTAGCTAATACAGATCTATATTGTTTGCCAAGAAATGTAATTGTATTATGTTTCAATCTACACCAACAAATCCATAAAAAGAATAAGTAAAAATTGTCATTAATTCCCAAACAAAAAATGATTATTGTTGAACAATTATTATTTAATAAGCAGTTTATTCTTGAACTGTCAGTACATTATTTTAAAGCTGTTTAATTTAATCTGCTAGTTAGAATGATAGCTTTATGTAGACTTTCTTCTAAAACAGGGGAAGCATCATGATTTTTACATGCAACATATAGGGGTTGTGTAAAGATTCAATAACTAATGAACATAGGGCCCTTGTGTAAGAATTATTTTTAGGCATCGCCTATTTAATATGTAACAGTAAGAAATAATAATACACATTGAAAAGTCATCGGTATCTAAATACATAAAGTATTTATTTACTAACCAAATATAGTGTTGCAGCCCCTGCAACCCTGAATCTCCCTTAATTCTAGCTATATACCTAAGCGAGATCTTATGCTCTCACAGCTCTTTCATGCCTGTTATATACATTGGGGAATTTAGGGCAGATAGAAGCATAGCCTCTGAACCTCTTTATGTCTTCTTATTGCCCAAAATGAGACAGTCCAATGCAAGTTACATACCAAAATTAGTCTTCAAACAAGATATGTAGCCCCTGAAGCCCAAATTGTATGCCCAAATGAGGTCTCAGATCAGATGCATGGTATCTGATGCCCATTTTATGCCAGGTATATGTCTCAGATTACATGTATAATACTGTAGCCTTTCATGTCAGTTTTTTTATATAGATACCTTAAATATTATATATGTCCCCTACAACCCCATGTATGTACGTATGTATATGTGTGTATGTAATTATATATATATATTTATATATAAGCTGCCAAGAGAAAGCACTCTCTGGTTTTGAAAACAAATAGTATTTTTACTAGCGTGACGTTTTGAGGTATTTACCCCTTACTCAGACCCTGAATACCTCGAAACGTCACGCTAGTAAAAATACTATTTGTTTTCAAAACCAGGGAGTGATTTTTTTTCTTGGCAGCTTATCATTATTATCCGCAGCTTATCATTATTATCTCACCAAACCAGCCTAACTGACTGGTTTGGTGAGAGTGCTTTTATATATATATATATAAATATAAAAAATCTTATATATATGATGCATAGCTGTTACCCCACCCCCATGTATACATAAATTAGATCTTAGATATCTGAAGAATTGCCCCTAAAACCACCCATGCCAGCATTGTCCCATTAAGTGCTGCACCATAGACTTGAAGGGAGACAGGAGAGTGCACTGGAACCGTATAATGGTCACAAGCATCATCTTGCTGGAATATTGGGCATTTTAGGAAATGCGCATGTCAGGTTGTGGGGCTCCCCTGGTGCAGGTGAGTGCTCATCCCTCGCTGTTGCTGGTGGTTTGTGGGTGGACTTCCCTGCTGTTGCCGTCAGGTGCAGCTGACCCAGTGCTTCTATACCATCTGTCCTGCCTATTGTATTACCTCTCTATAGACATATTTAAAATAGTATTTTTTTTAATTAGAAACTGGAGTGGAAATATGATGTATTGAAAAATGAGGGAAATACATTGTCCACCTGATGCACAAAAATAATAAATCCAGTGGTCTAAAGTCTGTCTCGTCTCATTCATGACCAGAGGGTTTAGCAATACGCTGAATAGCAATAGATTCTGGTGCCTCTGACAGATATATGTAAGCCAGTAATTTGACAGTGATGACAGAAAGAGATAGATAGATAGATAGATAGATAGATAGATGATAGATAGATAGATAGATAGATAGATAGATAGGTAAAATTATACATTCAGTGCATTATGTATTTTTAAGTAACATTCATCTCAAAACTTCTCCTACCGTGCATATGAGAGAGTAGCAATTCATCATATTTAAATATATATTAAAAAAATTGCTGTCAAGCCTTAATTAAGTTATATCTGTTTGCATGCATTGGTATTAAAACTAAAAGAAAGTGCATTTCAAAGCATAAAAAACACATTTCAAAATATCATGTTTCAATGGTATACAGTATGCTTGGTGCACCAGCATTTTAAACACAGAACTTGCTCACTAAACAAAAATAAAAAGCTGAGCACAAAAGACAGAAACATAGTAAAAGTGAACTAATCACTAAATAATAAATAATGCTAAAAGTATATGACAGATAAAAAATGCCTTTATTGGCAATAAAAATAGAAGATATATTGCTTCTAAAGGAACAGTCACCAAGCTTAAGAAAGGGACAGGAGACCCAAAACATTACTGTAGCTTTGATAAAGGTTAAGGGACAGTTTAGGCCAAAATAAACTTTCATGATTCAGACAGAGAATGTAATTTTAAACAATTTTCCAATTACTTTTATCACCAATTTTGCTTTGTTCTCTTGGTATTCTTAGTTGAAAGCTAAACCTAGGAGGTTCATATGCTAATTTCTAAGCCCTTGAAGGCTGCCTCTTCTCTCTGGGCATTTTGACAGTTTTTCACCACTAGAGGGTGTTAGTTCATGTGTGTCATATAGATAACACTGTGCTCACGCACGTGGAGTTCAGGTGAGCCAGCTCTGATTGGCTAAAATGGATGTCTGTCGAAAGAACTGAAATAAGGGGCAGTTTGCAGAGGCTTAGCTACAAGGTAATCACATAGGTAAAAAGTGTATTTATATAACTGTGTTGGTTGTGCAAAACTAGGGAATGGGTAATAAAGGGATTATCTATCTTTTTAAACAATAAAAATTCTGGTGTAGACTGTCCCTTTAAATAAAGGTTATGGAGTGCTACTTTCTCTTCTATTTTCCATATCCATTGCTTGGTTGTGGATCTATGAGAGGGATCATGAAGGTGTAACACCCTCTCCTTTTGCAATACTGAATTTCAGCTTATTTGCATAATGCTGATCTGAACTATGTTTTCAACAAGTACTCCTACTGTTAATAATAATAGTTTTAGATTGATTCCAATGACATATGGTATCTCTTTCAAATTTGTTTACTCATGCAACCCTTTACATGTCCACATTTGTAAGTGCCAGGTTTTAAATATAACCATTGGTCCAATGTACCCACATTTTTCTTTTTCATTACATTCAATGGTTTCAATTTAGAGGGAGGCAAAATATTTGTAATACTTCAATTTTTTTCTAAAGATCAACTGAGGTTTGTCTCCAACTATTTAAAGATGGGGTACTTGCCCCCCCCCCCTGGAATTTTGCTCTAGGGTAAAATGTCAGGCACACAGCTAGAGTATATCTAACTCTTCCATTTTGTTTAATATAGCTATATGATTGCAAGAGAGTGCCTGACTTTGTATGTGTTATGCTAATATTTTTGTTTAACCATCTCACTGAGAGCTGTGCAGCTGTCTGTGGGTGCTGATGAGTACCCAAGGCTGTAAGTTTTGCAGTGATATGGGATGTGCACCTGGTCCGGTTTGAGAGTACAATCCATTTCTATGTTTTGTATGTGTCTAGGGAAATTACAAAAGGCCTGTGTCATCCTTGTTTTTATCTCAGTTTGTATGGTTGAAGGCATGCTTCCCATGTTGCCACTGATATTATTAAGCTTAGGGTATTATATTTTTTGCCCCCATGTTTATGTATGGTATGTAGTGTGCTATTGTAGTATAGTTGTATAGAGTATGCAAGTGTATAGTGTAGCGATTCCATGATTTGTATGGGGGCCCAAAAATGTTTTGTCACCAGGGTCATTAGGTCTGCCACTGGTGATAACTTACAATGTATATATGTATATTGTAAATATGGTTCTATTAAAAGATGTTACTAATCTATGTGTATGCCAATGTTGACTGGAATATCCATTTAAATTCCAGAGAAAGCGAGCAAATAAATAATAAAAGTGTATTGCAACATTTTTTTCATTATAAAAAAATTACATTTTGAGTCTAACACAGTAACAGAGTTAATACAGTTGAATACAGTAGTCTAGGCTCAATAGTCTTAAAATGATATGCTCTAAGAGATTAGTACACGCCATTTTTTACTACAATGACCCTTTAAAAATCAACAACGCAACAAATTGGGACAAATGGTTTCTGCCAGGTGATCATTTTTACTATGATAATCACTTGACTGCTATAAGGACACACAACTCCTTATTTTCCTTGTAAGATCCCCAAATTTCCTACAAGAGGTCTCGGTCATTATATCATTCTAAGGTTCAGTTGGTTTTAAGGGCCTCGCTTATGCAGCCAAAACCCCAACCTATTACATATGCTATTATCAAAGTTATGACAATCACCTGACAGCTGGATAGGCACAGGACCGCTCATTTGAAAGACGTGGACTGTCCCAGTAAACAACTATTGCTCCATTGCATCTAATACGTGATAAAATCACAGTGGAGGGGGCGCAGAATGGTATACAATTCAGATGGTAGTTATTGATAACCCTTAAAGACAATTTAAAACTTAAGCAAACTAATGTTATCTTATGAGGTGAAAATATATCAATATAAGGTTATATAAATCCCTTTTGGAGTATACAGGAAAGAAAATGTCTCTTTTTACAAGAAAGAAAATGTCTCTTTTTACAAATAAGTTGATAGCTGAGCGGCGGCTGCCTCCTCTCAACCGGATGATCCAGGCAAGAACTAGGAGAAATAAAAAACAGAGGGGCGCCTCATGTGTGGTATAGTCTGATTGAAGACATAAGAAAAAGCAACAGAATAGTCAAATGGGTACTCACATACTCCACGAGCACACTCATGTGCTGGTAGGGGCAGGCTGTAGATTTAGATGGGTGTGACAGCTCACCCGTTCAAGGATACTTCCAATACTGTAGTTCTGCAACAGGTGTAAAACAAACAGAGAGCACTATATGTGCAGACCATTAAGGATGATACATACAAATGTGCTTTATAGTATAAAGTGGGTACTCACATACTCCCAAAGCACACCAATGTGCTGGTAGATACAAGCTACAGATTCAGGCAGGTGTGGCAGCTCACCCAAACAAACGATCTTTTGGTATTGATGCAGTGAAAACAAAGGCAAGTTTAATGCTTCTCAGTAGCTGTGCACTTAGTAGTGATTGCAGGCAGATGGTAGGAAATGAGATCCACTCCAAAAGTAAAAATTTGCAAATATTTATTAAAAACAAAAATTTAAAAACAACACCAGGGTTGTTATACAAAGTGGATTACAGGGTCACCCAGTTGGCCCCAATGATTGCAACGCGTTTCTCGGTTGGCAAACCGTTTCATCTGGCATATCATAATCATTCCTACCTCTGCCTTTTATACCCTACAAACAAACAATTGTGTCCATTCTAAGGGGTGTGTTCCTAATTGATTCTCACCTGTGTGAGCTATCAGGTGTCTCTGAGGCTAATTGGTTGTTCACTAGAAAAAATATACTTTGCAACTAAAAAATTGACTTTGCAAACTAAAAAATTGAAATATTCACCCTTTTGTGTATACCAAGTTGTGCATTCATGTGTTACATGTAGAAGAAAAGAAAGAAAAAAAAAAGAAAGAAAGAAAAAATGTGTAGTAAAATAATAAATATATTCCAGTTATTTTACCAATCAAAAATATGGCAATCCCTTTTCTGCTAAAGCACACAGAAAAATCGCAAAGGGCAGCTGCATAAAAGGCTGCTGTCTATATGTGTTTTTTTGGCATTTTTATTTCAATAACAAACTGAATATAAACTTCTTAGTATGTTATAATATTTTTAGTAGGTTGGACAGCAAATGCGCGATCTTGTCCTATTGTGGGATATAGAACGTGAGCAGTTTAGTCAGAAGTCTTTAAATAGTCACTTGTGCAGCAGTGTGAAATGTCACATAATTATAACCATAATAATGGGACATATCATACATCATCAACCAGACAAAATGAATACCAACATTCAGAATATCACAATAGACACCCTACCAGAACCAATTTTGGACAAGATAATGACAATCAGTGGGAACACAATAAAAGACACACTGAGACTTCCCCAGTTTATTATGAAACCCCTATACAAAACAGATTTCATGTATTATCTAATGACAATGATAACCCAACTAATAGACAAACTGACCAGTCCCATATACGACAAGAAAGACCATCCACCTCAGCTGGTAACCATTTTTTAGGGGAGAGACTACTGGCCCCTCTGTGGGACAAAACGAAAGTACAAACAAACCACAAAAAAGGTCATTTCCAAATGAGGGAGGAGAGGGAGAGGGAGCACCCTCAAAAAAACAAAACTACAGAAATTAAAAGAAGGGATTTTTAATCTCTCATCTCACACATTGTCAGATGATGAAATTAGAATTTTAGGTAGAGGTTTGTCATTCTGTCCCCCCAATCAACCCAACATATTTAATTTGTTTGTAGATATTAACTATTTTACTAGAAAGCTTTCTCTACAAAGATATTTTGCTGCCAAACAACTAAGAAAACACAAATTAGATGGTACGCCGATACTAACAGACGAAATGAATCCTAGAAACCTAACTCAAACCATCTATGCAGATCCTTCAGATCTAACAAATGACCTATTTGAACAGATTACATATACCAATCTTGCACCACCATCTACATTCAATCCTCCTAGGGAAGAGGGGTCTTACATAGATCTCTTCCAGCAGTTAGTGTTAGATGATTTTAATATATTATTCCAGACAAGAAACAGAAATCTAAAACAAAATAGAACTAATTCACAACACATCAGAATGTGGCCTAATGAACAAAAAGCTTTAAACAATTTAATGGCTAATAAAAACTTGATCATACGCCAAGCAGACAAAGGCGGAGGAATAGTCCTACAGGACTATCCAGATTATATTGCCGAAGCCAAACATATAGTATTAGACACTGAATACTATAAAAAATTAGATAATGATCCAACAACAAAATTCAGTATAACTCTTAAAAATTTAATATTAGATGGTTTCCACAAAGGAATTCTAAACAAAAAAGAGAAACAATACCTCCTACCAGATCATCCCAGCATCCCGTTTTACTATCACTTACCTAAAATCCATAAAAATCAGACCCAACCCCCAGGTAGACCTATAATTTCAGGGATCAATAGTCTTACTGATCGACTATCAGAATATATTGATTTATTATTACAAACGTATGTAACTAAGTTGTCTTCTTATATTAAAGACACAACAGATCTACTTAATAAATTACAGAATGTCAAAAGAGGTAAAACATCATTCTGGCTCACCTGTGATGTTGGGGCATTGTACTCCAACATTGACCACACATTAGGATTAAATGCTATAAGAAGTTATCTAGATAATGACATCTATCTTCCCCTCCCACAACAAGAGTTCATTCTTATTTGCATAAAACATATTTTAAAACACAATTACTTTCAGTTTCTCGATGATTACTATCTACAAGTCAAGGGTACGGCCATGGGTACCAGGTTTGCCTCCAGTTTTGCCAACCTCTTCATGGGTATGTTTGAGGAACAATACATCTATAACACAAACTGGGAGGCAAACCTGGCATTCTATGGCCGGTATATAGACGACCTCATCTTCATCTGGGAGGGAACAAGAGATGAGGCCATCCTTTTCATTAATCATTTAAATTCCAATAATTTGGGTTTATCATTTTCACACAACCTACAGATGGAACAGATTGAGTTTTTGGACATCTGTCTAGGATGGAATGAGATGGGGGATGTTGTGTCTTCCACCTATTTTAAAGAAGTAGATAGCAATAATTTTTTACATTTTGCAAGCAATCATCTTAATAGCTGGAAGACCAACATCCCCTATAGTCAATTTAGACGTATAAGAAGAAACTGTAGTATGCTCACCCTCTATGAACAACAATCAGAAGTCCTTTTTAATAGGTTTAAAGAAAAGGGTTATCCTATTACATTAATAGAAGATAGCTTCTTAAGAGCAAAAAATGAGGACAGAAGCATTATCCTCTCCGCAAAATTGGAAGACCCCTCTAAACGAGATAATACTCACCTTAAAGACCCGCTTTTTATTACCCAATTTAACTCCAAACATAGTCTTATTAAAAAAACTTTAAATAAACATTGGC
Organism: Bombina bombina; assembly: GCF_027579735.1. Taxonomy (NCBI): domain Eukaryota; kingdom Metazoa; phylum Chordata; class Amphibia; order Anura; family Bombinatoridae; genus Bombina; species Bombina bombina. The sequence goes on along the minus strand of NC_069503.1, from coordinate 871,356,528 downwards.
CAATAATTCTCAAAGACCCCATTCTAAAGAATAATTTCAAAAATACCCCACGAGTAATGTTTCGAAGAGCACCAACTCTCAAGCAAAAACTGGCACCAAGTAAAATAGTAATATCTAAAAGAAACCATATACACAATGGTACATCATATATTGATAGGAAAGGAAAACCAGGAGCTTATAGATGCAATAAGTCAAGATGCCATATGTGCAGCTTCATTACTCATGGACACACCTCTGTCAAATGTCACACAACAGGAGAAATATTTCCCATTAAAAATAGGATTGATTGTAGTACTGAGTATGTTATCTATGTCCTCACCTGCAGATGTGGCCTGCAATATTTGGGCCGCACTTGCAGGAGGATACGTACCAGATGGAGTGAGCATTTAAGAAACATCAAAAAACAATCACTTAAACATAGCATATCGCGCCACAGCACTGTTCAGCATCAAGGACACCATCATACTTTTTGCATCACTCCACTGGAATTCATCCCTTCCAAAATGGGAACCAATAGATATACTCGTTTGCGCCAGAGGGAGACATACTGGATCTTCAAGTTCCAGTCTTTGTTTCCCTCTGGCCTTAACGAAGTATTAGATTTGGCGGCCTTTTAGAAGGCACCACCATCTTCTATTATTCAGCTATCCGGTCATATATCATCCCCCCTTATCTTATCCCTAAGAGTATGGGTCGTAACATTATCCACCCATAGATCCAAATAGCACTATTCTCTATCCATCAATTAGTCTTAATATATTAGTGACCCTCCATTAGGGCCTTTGTAATCATAACTTACATTACACTACATTCTATAATCTCCAAAAGAATGTAGTGTAGTGTAGAACTGTGTTTTTTTTTGCAGTTCTGAGCAAAATTGGCTTTGTTAAGCACATAGACACACACACACACACACGTAGGATTTGCTCTTATTTCTTTTTTCTTTTTAATTTTTTTTTTCTTTTAGGCCCATATCAATGGTCATATATTAATATTAATGTCACCTTTTTAGGGCACTGACTCTACAGAAGACACTACTTACAGTATTATCACAGTTCCACTTCCATTTTTTTTCTTTTTTTGTTCTCTTTTTTTTTTTTTTTTCACACTGCTGCACAAGTGACTATTTAAAGACTTCTGACTAAACTGCTCACGTTCTATATCCCACAATAGGACAAGATTGCGCATTTGCTGTCCAACCTACTAAAAATATTATAACATACTAAGAAGTTTATATTCAGTTTGTTATTGAAATAAAAATGCCAAAAAAACACACATAGACAGCAGCCTTTTATGCAGCTGCCCTTTGCGATTTTTCTGTGTGCATTAGCAGAAAAGGGATTGCCATATTATTGATTGGTAACATAACTGGAATATATTTATTATTTTACTACACATTTTTTCTTTCTTTCTTTTTTTCTTTCTTTCTTTTCTTCTACATGTAACACATGAATGCACAACTTGGTATACACAAAAGGGTGAATATTTCAATTTTTTATTTTGCAAAGTCAATTTTTTAGTTGCAAAGTATATTTTTTCTAGTGAACAACCAATTAGCCTCAGAGACACCTGATAGCTCACACAGGTGAGAATCAATTAGGAACACACCCCTTAGAATGGATACAATTGTTTGTTTGTAGGGTATAAAAGGCAGAGGTAGGAATGATTATGATATGCCTGATGAAACGGTTTGCCAACCGAGAAACGTGTTGCAATCATTGGGGCCAACTGGGTGACCCTGTAATCCACTTTGTATAACAACCCTGGTGTTGTTTTTAAATTTTTGTTTTTAATAAATATTTGCAAATTTTTACTTTTGGAGTGGATCTCATTTCCTACCATCTGCCTGCAATCACTACTAAGTGCACAGCTACTGAGAAGCATTAAACTTGCCTTTGTTTTCACTGCATCAATACCAAAAGATCGTTTGTTTGGGTGAGCTGCCACACCTGCCTGAATCTGCAGCCTGTATCTACCAGCACATTGGTGTGCTTTGGGAGTATGTGAGTACCCACTTTATACTATAAAGCACATTTTTATGTATCATCCTTAATGGTCTGCACATATAGTGCTCTCTGTTTGTTTTACACCTGTTGCAGAACTACAGTATTGGAAGTATCCTTGAACGGGTGAGCTGTCACACCCATCTAAATCTACAGCCTGCCCCTACCAGCACATGAGTGTGCTCGTGGAGTATGTGAGTACCCATTTGACTATTCTGTTGCTTTTTCTTATGTCTTCAATCAGACTATACCACACATGAGGCGCCCCTCTGTTTTTTATTTCTCCTATTGCTCAATTGCAATGCATATATGATGTGCTAGGATCATTTTATAGGCCCAGGGCACAGTAAAAGTCACCTAGCAGGCTGGTGATTGGCACTGCAGTGGCAATCATTTACTACTTGTAAGGGAATAAAACATCTAATATGAACAAAGGGAATGCCTTCATTTATTTGAGGAGGATTGTTTGTTCATGTTTTACGCAGTCCTTTGCAGATGTGAATAGGAATAAAGTCAACATCCCCATATCGTAAATACATCAGGTAGATTTTGTTATTGCAATCACCTACTAATGACGTGGGTATTAGACCCTAAGTTGGAAAAAGGGTCTCCCTCTTGTCAACTGTGTGACTCATTGGGGATAATAGAGGATTTTAGACAGTCCCTCTCCCTGTTGTAAACACCTCCCTGTTACTTAGTTAGGGCATGAGATCACCATATTTTTGGCGACTACCTACAAATAAGAGGGACATGTGACCATCCATTAACTTAAAATTATTTAATCTTTCTCATTCCCCCCTCTACTTAATTATTATTATTATCGGTTATTTGTAGAGCGCCAACAGATTCCGCAGCGCTAATTTACCTTTATAGAAAAAATCTCTTGTTTACAGTGCATTCTAATATGACTGTGTGTGTAATTTGACTGTGCCCAATACAGGAAACAAACTCTGCATAGCAGAATAAAACATAAATATAAAACTATGCTCACTCAAGTGTGGGAAACACCTGCAGTTTATGTTCTTCACTAGGAAGTTTACTTAAAGTAGAACATAGAAAAATATTTATAAAAGTATCACAGGAAAACTTTTTGTTACACTTTTTAATCACTTATTTATTGAATATAAACATAGATGTATACAGTAGCTTTTAAATCAAGCCAACCATGCCTTAGGATAACACATGTATAAAACCAATACCCCAGCATGAACCATCCAGCCTTTGCCCGAAACTGTCCAGATCTACCTGTTCAGTTTAATCCCCCAGACCGGTCTGCACTTGGACTGATGATATTCTGCTCATTGCACATAGTTCTGGTGAGATTTTCACAATGTTTAGCATCTTATCTTATAATAACATGTTTGGACTTACTCCCTTGTTCTACCTGGCTGTCCTGTACCCCTTTAACAAGGTATCTCTATGGCAGCTTGGCAGAGAATCCAGAACTGTTGTTATAGTGCAATTCCCTGCAATTAGTTGAGGATTATATTAAGGTTAAAGGGAAACTGAACCCAAATTTTTTTCTTTCATGATTCAGATAGAGCATGTAATTTTTAGCAACTTTATAATTTACTCCTATTATCAATTTTTCTTTATTCTCTTGCTATCTTTATTTGAAAAGCAAGAATGTAAGTTTAGAAGTCGGCCCATTTTTGGTTCACAATCTGGGTTGTGTTTGCTGATTGGTGGCTACATGCATTAACCATTAAACAAGTGCCTTCCAGGGTGCTGAACTAAAAATTGTCTGGCTCCTTAGCTTAGATGCTTTCTTTACTTTTTTTAAATAGATTCAGATAAAGCAAGCAATTTTAAGCAACTTTCTAATTTACTCCTATTATCAAATTGTCTTCATTCTCTTGGTATCTTTATTTGAAAAGCAAGAATGTAAGTTTAGATGTGGCCCATTTTTGGTGAACAACCAGGGTTGTTCTTGCTGATTGGTGGATAAATTCACCCACCAATAAACAAGTGCTGTCCAGGGTTCTAACCCAAAAATTGGCTGGCTCCTTAGCTTAGATGACTTCGTTTTTAAATTAAGATAACAAGAGAACAAAGAAAAATTGATAATAGGAGTAAATTAGAAAGTTGCTTAAAATTGAATGCTCTATCTGAATCACAAAAGAAAAATAATTGGGTTCAGTGTCCCTTTAAGTTGCAAAATATGATTTTGTGATATTCAAAAATAAGCACTTGTATTTGGCACGCTTTTGCTTGTCCACCATTAAGTCCTAAACAAAGTAAACCATAAAGCACACTTGCAATTGGAATATAACAGTAATACCATTTACTACATTATTTATGTAGCAATAATTTTCATTGTGTACATCCCATTCAACAGAGACATACATGCTTTCCAAGTTCCAACTGTCCCGCGTCTGGGAGTGGAGAGCTGGAAATGGCTCCCTGGTTTCACTGTGTGACATTTTTTAAGACACTCAGAACTACTGTAGAGGCAGTGGGACAAAGATCTCAAACCATAGCCATCTTGAAAAATGCTGGATGGTGGGGAGCACAGTGCAGGATCTTTTTTATGCCTGCCTATAATTGACTATAGTGAAGGGGGTAAGATAAGCATACTCAATGGGTATGCCTCTAGACTACAAAACAAAACAGACCTTCCTTACAAAATGACAGTTTTCAATGCCTTAAAATATGTATTTGTATGCATTTCTATACAGTCTATACTGTGCATATAAAAGAAACGACTGTACTGTCCCCTGGAGGTGCAGTTGAGCTATCAGCCTTTGTTTCTGGGCCGTGAAAGGTAAAGTGCAGCTTTGTGACTCGTTTTGTTACATGACTGCACGACTATGTGTCAGGTCTGCTTCTGTGAGATGTGGCTGAGCCTGGCCTGTAGCTTCCCTGCTGTATGTCTACTGAGCTACCTCCCTCTGCTGCCCACATTGCAGCGCTGCTATATGGGCTATTTTTAGCCAACCGGGACACTTTTTAAATAGCTTGTACTGAAAAGATGGTTATCCATGGCTTGTGTTCACTTTTTAATTTAAATGATCTCATGTCATCATTTTTATATGCATTTTGTAAGGAAAGCAAATGGTCAGAAAATATCATTATTTTAATTACTACTTTTTTTTTTTTTTTTTTGCTGTCCATACAAAGGATATTTACTTTGCTGTCTTTCAGAGGAGGGAGATTTTAAATTGCAAAGGAAAAACTTCTGTCATGCGTGATTGGCTCTTTCAAGCTCGTCAGAAACAACGCATTTGAGAATTATTTTAGATTAAGTGCATATATGGATCAACTCCTTTACCTATGAATTTATTTTGGTAAAATTAAATGCATCAAACTATTTTTTACTTTAAAAGCCTTTTACATTTTTTAGCAGTATTTTTAACAGGTATTATGATTATAGGTATCTTTTCTGTTACAAATTCTCTTTTTTTTTTTCTTCTTCATAAAAGCACCACAATCTTATTCACTTCAGTTTGCAGCTGTTCTAGTGTCTGTGCTCAATCAAGGGTTTTTATTTAATTTGTAGGCTTCTTTTTTTTACGTTTGATGGCTTGACGTGGGCTTTTAGGATAGCAGGATTGTCACTGTATCATTACATCCTCTGCATTCACAGATTCTGGGCCCGGCCTGGCACGCAGGGCACTAGAGAGGGAGCAGAAGGAGGGAGAGCTGCCTGCCCAGGTTTCTATGGCAACACTGAAATACCTCCAGGACAGGAGAAGGCGGCAGCAGGGAGATGAGAGGAGAAAAAAACACTCCTAACCCGGTACCAACACGACCACGACAAGTGCAAGTCACTCCCCATGTTGGTTTCCTGCTGCATTTCTGACACCCACAGCCAGTGGCCACAAGATACATATTGATCTTCAGTTTTTGTAAATGAGGACAGTGGCATTAACTGAAAGGAAGTATCCCTCTAGTTATGTGGGTCTGTTTTTTTCTTTTATCACTGTATTCCAGCTGGCAGCTTAAAAAAAAAAAAGCTTGCTTAATCCTAATGTCCCAGGCCCACCCCAGGAGCTGCCATCGATTGGAGGATTCTAGGGTTGGTTGCTCATAGTGAAGAAGTGAAGAGAGAGGGGGAGAGAGGGATAAGGGAGGCTATACAAGGTCCTCCTCCTACACTCCCGTCCTTGGTGCATTCAGGCCCCAAGTGTTCCCATGGAGACGGCCTGTCTGTGCGGCACCTGTACGGGCAACCTGAGAACTGCTTGTTGTTATATACACTTGGTGACTAAAATAAGTGACATGACCCAGCCCACGACAGCTGCTGATACTTGCTGCTCCATACATAATACTCAATTAAAATTAAAGTTGTTTTTTATACAAATACAATCATTTTCTTCATTAGACTACTGTGCATTTTTCCCCAGTAAGAAAAAAATCTGCACAACATTACTTTTGTATTTCTTTGCTGGTAATTCTCTCTAAGTGGCTGGCAAGGAGGGCATTGTTAGTGGCAATCCCTTATCCTACCACTTGGATCTCCTTAGAAGCAGAAATTGCTTGACTATGTCCCAAGTAGTACTCAACAAAGCATCAATGTTTTAGTTCATTTCTTACCAATACATAACAAAGCACAACATTTACATTCATTCTGGTGTGAAAAAAAAAGTACAGTATATAGTAAACACCTCCTTAGTTAACTCTGTAGCATTTTGTATCAGTATTGCCCTTCTTTTTATCTTCAAACTTATAAAGCCTTTTTTCCCCATAGATTTAAGATTTTACACTAACTGTACATTTGTTAATTTGGTTTGATTATTGGAACATATATTTTTCCCCTGGAAAAACATCTACCACTGTGTGATAAAAGATGAGGTATTGGTTTTTATTGGTTAAATTTAAATTTGACAGCTACATGGGCTGATTGGCTTAGTGATGTAATTTCCTGTTAATGAGATAAGGCTATGACCCTGCAGGACCTAAGGCACAAGAGAGGTTAATGATTTGCATTGTGGCCTCTGTGTCTTGGCAATCAGTCACAGGTCTCTCTGGGGCAAATGGGTTAACAAGGACACATAGCACATTCATATTTCAGACTGGGCCCGTGGCAGGTGCACTGCACCCCCTGCACACAATCTAGCTGAAGCCCTTTGTGCTCTGACATCTGGTGCCCTGTGTAGCAGGAGTTCATTATGTCAGCAAAGAATTAGTGACTGGGAGAAACCACAGTCTTGTTTTTTTACCACATATAAACTGGACTAAAGATATTCAAGACATTTTATTTATCTATTATCTACCTTATCTATTGTTTGTAAAGCAGCAACATGCTTTGCAATGCTACACATAGGTAGATACATTTATGGAAGTATGTTTCAATCCATACACTAACAAGTTAAAATAAGGATAGGGAGGTTACATTGCACATACTGCAGTATTTGGATTGCACCTTCAGCACAAGCAGCGCTAGGTGTGCTTAAAGGGACAGTCTACCATAGAATTGTTATTGTTTTAAAAGATAGATAATCCCTTTATTACCCATTCCCCAGTTTTGCATAACCAACACAGTTATATTAATACACTTTTTACCTCTGTGATTACCTTGTATCTAGGAACCTTCTTCCAGCCCCCTGATCACATGACTGTGACTGTTTATTATCTATTGTCTTAAATTTAGCATTGTTTTGTGCTAGATCTTAAATAACCCCCTGTGCCTGAACACAGAGTTATCTATATGGCCCACGTGTACTTTCTGTCTCTTTGTGTTGAAAAGAGATTTATAAAGCATGTGATAAGAGGCAGCCCTCAAAGGCTTAGAAATTAGCATATGAGCCTACCTATGTTTAGTTTAAACTAAGAATACCAAGAGAAAAAAGCAAATTTGATGATAAAAGTAAATTGGAAAGTTGATTAAAATTAAAAGTCCTATCTGAATAATGAAAGTTTAATTTATACTAGACTGTCCCTTTAAATAAACTACATATAGTGATGTGTCAGTCTAAATGCCCTTTAATAGTCCAAACAGTCACTATAAGTTTATTTGCTGTGCCTAGATAGTGAGCCTTGTGCATGGATATGTTTTAGCTATTAATATTAGCATATTACATTATCTGCCTGACCAGTGATAAATAACAGATTAGTGTTAGGTGATCTAGTGTTGCTAATAAAAAGACTGATGATAAACTTGTCTCATTGTCTTGCTACCCCTTTGGCAGACAGAATGGGTTACATATTATGCACAATAAGCTACAATAAAGGATACACTAGTGCATGACAGGCTATTGGGATGTTTTAGATATTTATATATAATTGCAAGTAGGGAAGATGCTAGCTGTGTTTGTATCTTGTAGTTTTGTATGTTTAACTACTATAGTATATACATCTAGCTTTAACCTAATATATCAATACGTTGTGATATTTTATTTACCTTTTTATATGAAACCCCAATGTTTTATTATTCAGATAAAGCATGCAATTTTAAACAACTTTCTTTGTTTTATGGATATCTTTTGTTGAAAAGCAGGAACCTAAGTTCAGGAGTGTGCACACGTCTAGGGCACAACTTTATGTTATCCATTTTCTAGAGCACTAGATAGTAACACTATTTACTGCCATGTAGTGCTCCAGACAGCTACCTAGGTATTTCTTCTACAATGAATACCATGGGAATGAAGACAATTTCATAAATTGAATACTTTTTAAAAAGTTGTTTGCTCTGTCTGAATCACATGTTTTGGTTTCATATAATTTGAAAGGGACATGAAACCCAACATTTTTTCTTTTATGATTCAATTAGAGAATACAAATTTAAATAACTCTCCAATTTACTTCTATTATCTAACTAGCTTTATTCTCTTGATATCCTTTGTTGAATAAGCAGCAATGTACTACAGGTAGCTAGCTGAATGCATCGAGTAAGTCAATAACATAAGGCATATATGTGCAGCCATAGCAGCAGCTCCTGAGGCTACCTAGGTATCATTTTCTTCAAAGGATATCAAGAGAACAAAACAAATTTGAGGTTTATGTCCCTTTAAGTAAAAAAGATATATATATATATATATATATATATATATATATATATATATATATATATAGTGTATGTTGCAGTCCTTTCTACAAATATATATATTTTTGTTAGGCTTTTAGAATTTGCTGGAAATGCAAATATAAAAAAGTTTCAGTGGGTTCTCTCATTTGGTAAACTTAGATACCCTGTGTTAACTCTTGACTATGTTATCTGTAACAAATGTAAAATCAATAAGTACATATATTCATTAGCGGGTTCCAGACAGAAAACAGATGTCCCATGGCAGAAATTAATTTCTGCACCTGGACCCTCAGGCGACCCTCAGGCTGAGCTTTAGAGTGGGGTTGGGTGAGTTGGACTGGTCACTGTCCGGAAAGCCTGTAGTACTTTTGTCTCATAGGCTAGGGGCATATGTTCTAGGTCTCTGTGTGTCACTGTTTATATAGTCTTAGTCATTTAATGGGGATAGAAAAAGAATTCTCCCCCGTAAAATATTAAATGTACGCATAGTAAAGAAAACAATGCAATATACATCCATTATTTAGTTTGACTTTTTCAACTCTTATTTATCTCTGCAAATTGTATGCCTCTCTGGGTAATTGAGAACCCACAATTATCAGAGATAAATTATAAAAAAAGGCAAATAAAATAATGAAAATTACAATTAATAAACAATTCATGGGGAAGATATTATTGAGTTCAATGTCTCTTTAAAGGGACATTGTAATATTTATATGTTTTTTGTTTTTGATAAATGTATTTTACTGCTCTGAATAAACCATTTTCTTGTTAGGCTTGAAGAGGTCTATCGCTCACCACCAATAGGGTTATGGGAATTGTCCTTATCAGCCAGTGAACAATAGTATTAAGTACACAAGTGACATTGCTAAACTAGATTAAACAGTTTCTACATTTACATCATATGAAAAAAATACATTTTTAAATACATTTTTGAGTACAATGTTATCTTAACCCTTTGAGTGCTAAGCACTTTGCCACCTGGGTGCTAAGATTTTGTTAAGGTTTGTTTTATTTTTTTATTTTTTGAACAACATTTTTTTTTAACTTTTTGTTTTTCTTTCAGACCCCCAAGTATAAATTAAGTTGTGTGGTGACGTCATCACGTTATTGCACGTGACGTCACCACGCAAAACGGGAAGCTCCGGCGATGCATGTCACTCTACAGGCACGATCGCCGGGGTAGGAGCGGGTGGGAGCCCCCAGATCTCCCTCAAGGTGCGAGAGTGCTAGTGACAGCTCATTAGCACCAGAGTGGGAAACTCTGTGACAGCTCAGAGCTGTCATTAGCACTCAAAGGGTTAAATTTAATGTGTCACTTTAGTTTTAAAATTATAATGCCAAAATATATGTTATATATAAACAGTGTTCCAATGATAAACAGATTTTCTTTCACTTCATAAACATCAAATATTTCCAAAACTCATGGATTAGACTAAAGAAATGATGTTATATGAAGTTGATAATTTCTAACAATCTCTATTTCAAGTTTTTTTTTTAATTTTTTTTATACTCTCTCTACTTACTGTTAGAAAATTGAAAGTTATGTAATTGCACTTCCGATAAAAACCTGGTTATCTATCTATCTATCTATCTATCTATCTATCTATCTATCTATCTATCTATCTATCTATCATCTATCTATCTTTCTATCATGGGTAATGAATTTAACTGTTACGCTAACACTAACTTTCACATGTTGGCCTACTCATGTATACTTTGTGTAGCAAGCAAAATATTTTTATATTCATTAGTAACTGTCTGAACCTTTTCGAACACACGCACTGAATCCACTAAATGTTGTGTTACTCAGCAACCAACTGACAATGACAAGATGGTTAGAGGACAGTATGTAGTGTTTAATAAGTTTGAACCTCTTATTCATCAGAACAAGGCATAAGGGCTGTTTCTGGAAATCCTGGGGCCTGATGTTTATCTCGGTGTAGTTTTCATGTGATAAGCTGAGACATAAATAGAAAAAGGAGGGACATTGACTATGAAACTTTGTGGGATGGTTGGGAGTACTGCAGATGTCTCGGGTGTACTTGAGACTGTACTAAGATGTATAACAGTGCCGGGCCGAACCTTTAGTATATGGGAATCAGTTTGTGAGAAGCCATATTGATGTAAGTCCATTACTTTCAAAGAGGAACAGCTGACATCTTGCCTATAATTGTCGTTCTTTGGTAAAATGGGCTGAACATGAGTGTTTCATGAGCGTATATGAAATTGTTTCTTAAATCCCAGCGTAATTCTGTATTAGTTTCTCCCAACAGATTTCACCGTTTTTTCTCGCAAGGTGCAAGCTTTTATCAAAATACTCAAAACACTAGTTACTCTGAAAGGAAAACCTATGCATACAAAAATAACAGCGATTTTATTGTACAGTGCACTGAAAACAGCGTGATTTGTATTAGGCATAATATTCAAGTTTAAATATACGCTGTGTACTTTGTCCTCCGTTTTACATAGCAGCGAGCTCTCATTATTTATATGGGAGACATTTTGCCACTCGCAGGTACAGCCCTTATTTAATAGAATTCCAAGAGGGATGCCCCTGAAGGTGTTGCCATATCTAGACCGACAAATTATTTAGAATTGACCCCTTAGTGCTTTTGCATTGTCTATTTATTATGCATTTATTGAGTATACTATTCTACTGTGTTTAGTGGTACTTTAGTGAATCTAGACCACTATTCACATTTAATAAAAGAAGGGCATTCTTTACACTTAATGAATATAGGCTAGTTGTCCCCTTTAGTGGAAATAAGCCACCATTTCCCCTTTGTTAAAGGGACAGTCTACTTAATTTTTGTATTATTTAAAAAGATAGATAACACCCTTTACTACCAATTCTCCAGCTTTGCATAACCAACATTGTTATATTAATATACTTTTTATCTCCTCTAAGATTGCCTGTTTCTAAGCAGATCCCCCCTTATCTCAGTGCTTTTCAAATCTTGCAAAACAACTACAGAGTGCTAGTTCATGTGTGTCAAATAGATAACATTGTGCTCACTCCCACGGAGAATGATAATGGTTATGCAGCCAAGAACCAGCACTGATTGGCTAAAATGCAAGATTGTAAAAAGCACAGAGATAAGGGGGCAGTCTACATGGGCTTAGATACAGGCAATCATAGAGTTAAAAAAGTATATTAATATAACCGTGTTTGTTTTGCAAAACTGGTGAATGGGTAATAAAGGGATTATCTATCTTTTTAATCAATAACAATTTTCACTCTTCACATTAATTAAATGAAACTAGGGTGCTCTTTCCTCTCAGTGAATCTAGGCAATTATTTAATCTCAATGTATCTAGGCCACGCTTCCCGCTTAGTGAATAGAGGCCACTCTTCCCTCCTACCTTATTAATTAAGAAGACACAGAAACACAGTTGTGGGGGTTGTGAACAGGAATAAATATATTATTTAGCATGTGGTGAGCAGAAACAACTGTAACAGGCAGAGGAAGGAAACCCAAACCATAGCCCTATCTACACTTATTAGGTTCTCTCCTTCCTACAACCTGCAGCGGCAGATTAGTGCATGTGACTCACTAGTCTAATGCAAGCGTAACCATAAGTAACCATAAATACATGAGCGCTCTTTGTTTCATTCAGCCTTTCAAAGTTACACATTTGCCCATGTAGATTACAATATTATTTTAAAGCATATTGTGTCAACTTAAAGGGATATGAAACACAAATTGTTTTCTTTCATGATTCAGACAGAACACTGATTTTAAAACCGGTCCTCAGACATCCCTAACAGGACAGATTTTGAGGATATCTGAACTAGAGCACAGGTGAAATAATCATCTTAGTAAACAAGGTACTCCGGAAAATCTGTCCTGTCAGGGAAGCTTGCGGACAGGTTTGAAAATCAGTGAGAAAGAGCATGCAATAAAAAACAACTTTCCAATTTATTTCTATTATCTAATTTGCTTCCTTCTCTTTTTGTATCCTTTGTTGAAAATCATACCTAGGTAGGCTCAGAAGCAGCAATGCATTACTGGGTGCTACATACTGATTGGTGGCTGCACATACATGACTGTTGTCATTGGCTTACCTTATGTTTACACCTAGCTCCCTCTTTTTTATTATTATTATTATTATTATTATTATTATTATTATTATTATCATTTATTTGTATAGCGCCGCCAAATTCCGTAGCGCTGGGTACAATGATAGGGGTATACAATTCCAACATTTTGATAAAAATACAAAACATAAAACTAAACAAATCTGGTACAGGAGGAAGAGTGCCCTGCTCCGGAGAGCTCACAGTCTGCAGGTTTAGGGTGCAGAGACATAAGGTTGGGGTAGCTTGTTACATCAGTTGTAGTTGCAGTAGTGAGTCAGGCAGTTCATGTATTAGTTTGGTTCGGATGAGGGATGGAGGAGATATGGTAGGCCTCTCTGAATAGGTGGGTTTTCAAGGAGCGTCTGAAGCTATACAAGGTTGGAGACAGTCTTATGGAGCGGGTACAGAGTTCCAGAGGACAGGAGCAGCACGTGGAAAGTCTTGGAGGCGGGAGTGAGACGTAGAGATAACAGGAGTGGAGAGATGTAGGTCAGAGGTTGATCGAAGAGGACGGGATGAGGAATATTTCACAATGAGAGAGGAAATATAGTTGGGAGTTAGACTGTTTAGTGCTTTGTAAGTTAGGGTTAATACTTTAAATTGTATTCTGGAGTGTATGGGGAGCCAGTGTAGAGACTGGCAGAGCGGAGTCGCTGATATAGATCGGCGATTTAGGTGGATGAGTCTAGCTGAAGCATTCATAATAGATTGAAGGGAGGAGAGGCGGTGTTTTGGAAGGCCATTTAGGAGTAGGTTGCAGTAATCAATGCGTGACAAAATGAGGGAATGAATAAGTATTTTTCTTGTTTTTTGAGTAAGGAAGGGACGAATTCTGAAAATGTTGCGTAGGTGTGAACGGCAGGATTTGGTAAGCGCTTGTATATGTGGGTTGAATGTGAGCTTTGAGTCTAGTGTGACCCCAAGACAGCGAACCTGGGGTGAGGTGTTGAGAATAGAGTCTCCAACTGTCAGAGAAATGTCAGGTGTTGGATGTCTCAAAGAGGGGGGAATGCTCTTTCAACATAGAATAACAAGAGAATGAAACAATTTAATAATAGAGTAAGTTGTTTAAAATTCCATGTTCTATTTGAATCACAAAAGAAAATGTGTGGGCTTCATGTCCCTTTAAAGTGTTTTTCTTTATAGATGAATATAAAGAAACATGGAACAGAAGGGAAAAAAACCTCATTCACGTGAAATAGCTCTGTTTAAACATTTTACAATATAATGATAAAAAGACTTCCCTGGGTATCTGGACAAAGGGTGTGGTGATGATCTGGTTTTGTGTGGCTGCAAATCATCCTTTCACCTTGGTTTTTCAGCACCAGAGGAGATGTACTTCCTGAACAAATATAGTGGCAGCTTTTTCTGTACAGCAACACTATGGCAGCCATCTTGAAAACCCTGCCACCATAATTTTAAAGGGATATCCAAACACTTTCATTAAACTGTGACACCTAGGGGTGCATGCCCGGTCTCAATGTAGTCCTTTGTAGTTACACCCCTAGTTACAGCTGTCATCTTAATAATGAATCTTACAGAAGATGCATGCTTTGTAGCACTGCTCCATGGGACAGAAGCTCCCTGGTACTCCTACAGTTCTATTAGTGTACAATTATATATTTATTTTTAATTGTGTAGGATTGTGTGCCATTGTGCAAGCCTAAACCACAAATCGTGTATGTTGTTGTTTTGTATCAAAGATGGACTAGAAATTAAAATAATAATTTTTTTCCCCCAGCCCTAGAAGTTAAAAAAAAATCCAATATAGCCAAACCATAACACTCTTCTTTAACCCCTTAACGCAAAAGGACGTGTATATATACGTCATGCAGTACTTTGCTTATTGTACCGGATGACGAATATATACGTCCGAGTTGCAGGAAGCTCCAGCAGTCTCGGCTGTAAAGTTGCAGCCAAGAGCTGGAGTTCCTGAGCTCCAGGCATCTGCCTGCATATGGAACTGGAGTATAATTTTTAGACAGATGCCAGTACTAAAGATGGCCGCAATTAGGGGGAGGGTTAGAGAGCTATTTGGGGGGGGATTAGGGAAGTGTGAGGGTTGAGGAGGATCACTACACTGCAGAAAAAGATAAATATAAAAAAAACTAAACTGCATACTGGTAGAGTCTCTGCCAGTACCTAAGGTGGTGGTGACCAGTGGGGGTGAAGGAGGGAAGATAGCTTTTTGCAAGGAATCTGGTAGGGATCAGGGGTGGGAGGAGCCTGGTGGGAGGCTAATCTCTTCACTAAAGCTAAAAATAACCTTACAAGCTACCTGATTAACCCCTTCAGTGTCGGGAATAAAAGAAGTGTGGTCCACAGCTGCAAATAGCGGCCTTTTAATTACCAAGAAGAAATGGCAAGGCCAAATATGTCTGCTATTTCTGAACAAAGGGGATCCCAGAGAAGCTTTTACAATCATTTGTGTTATTACAGCACAAGCAGTATGTAAATAAGTACAGTGAGAAACCCAAAGTTTGGGAAAAAGTTAACAATTTTTTTTATATGATCGCATTTGGCCGTGAAATGGTGGCATGAAATATAACAAAATGGGCCTAGATCAATACCTTTTGTTGTCTACTTAAAAAAAAATATAATTAGTTTTGACAGGTAAATAAAAAAAAAACAAGGCTCTAGTTCTGTTCAAATGGATAGCAAAAATGCTTTCTCTGAAAGTCCCGGTAATGAAGGGGTTAAGCGTCACAGAACATAAGTGACTTTTTGTTGCACTATAAAGACAATTGTGTACAGTGATCTATATTAATTGAAAATGATGATTTTTTTCCATCATGAAGGATGAAATTTTATGCAGCAAGAACAACTAGATTACGAGTTTTGCGCTAAACAGGGTACGAAACGAACGCAACAAAATTTGCGTTATTTCACCCTCCATAGCGCTGCCATTACAAGTTACTGAAAAGCCTCCTTGTGCGTGTGCGATATGGTTGCGTTAAGCTCCATACCGCACAAAATCCAAGGGCTGCTTTGACGTGCTCGTGCACGCTTTCCACCATAGACATCAATGAAGAGAGAGTGTTAGAAAAAAAGCTAACACCTGTGATCGCGGAATGAAAAATCTCCATAACGCAACCCCATTGATGTCTATGGGGAAAAAAAAGTTACGTTTAAACCTAACACCCTAACATAAACCCCAAGTCTAAACACACATAATCTGCCGCCCCGACACCTAAATAAAGTTATTAACCCATATTCTGCCGCTCCCCGACATCGCAGACACTAATAAAAGCTATTAACCCCTAATCCGCCGCTCCCCGACATAGCCGCCACTATAATAAAGTTATTAACCCCTAAACCTCCGGCCTCCCACATCTCGGCCCCTAAATAAACCTATTAACCCCGAAACCGCCAGCCATCCACATCGCAAAACACTAACTTAAATTATTAACCCCTAAACCTAACACCCCCCCTAACTTTAAATTAAAATTACAATATAACTCTTTTTAAATAAATCAAAACTTACCTGTGAAATAAATATAAACCTAACATTAAACTATAAATTAACCTAACATAACTAATCTAATAAAATAAAAAATACTTCCAATTAAAATATCAAAATGACAAATTTTAAAAAAAACGAACACTAAGAAAAAAAAATTAAAAATCTAAATTACAACTAAAAAATTTTTTAAAAAAAAACTAAGTTTACCAAAAATAATTAACACTAAAATCACGAAAAATAAAAAACACTAAGTCTACAAAAAAAGTAAACGAAATTATTAAAAATAAAAACAATTATACCTAATCTAATAGCCCTATAAAAATAAAAAAGCCCCCCAAAATAAAAATACCCCCTAGCCTACAATAAACTACCTATAGCCCTTAAAATGGCCTTTTGTAGGACATTGCCCTAAAGAAATCAGCTCTTTTACCTGTAAAAAAAAATACAAAGTCCCTCCAACAGTAAAACCCACCACCCAACCAACTCCCCAAAATTAAAAACCTAACTCTAAAAAAACCTAAGCTACTCATTGCCCCATAAGGGGCATTTGTATAGGCATTGCCCTTAAGAGGCAAGGTAGCCGTTTCAAAATGGCGTACCTTGTATTCCTATTGGCTGATTTGATTCTTCAAATTCAAATCAGCCAATAGGATGAGAGCTTCTGAAATCCTATTGGCTGTTGAAAACAGCCAAAAGGATGAGACCTACTGAAATCCTATTGGCTGTTCAAATCAGCCAATAGGATTTCAGTAGCTCTGATCCTATTGGCTGTTTTGAACAGCCAATAGGATTTCAGTAGCTCTCATCCTATTGGCTGTTTTGAACAGCCAATAGGATTTCAGAAGCTCTCATTTTATTGGCTGATTTGAATTTGAAGAATCAAATCAGCCAATAGGAATGCAAGGTACGGTGGCAACCGTATGAAGAGGACGCTCCGCACAGAATGTCTTCCAGGATGGTTGCGCTCCGCGCCGCACTGCCGGGATGAAGATAGAAGACGCCCCCAGGATGGATGAAGACCTCACCTGCCTGGATGGGGATGGATGTCCGGATTTCAGAAACCGTGAGTAGATCTTCTGGGGTTAGTGCTAGTTTTTTTTTTGGGTTGGTTTTTTTTAGATTAGGGCTTTGGGCTTTGAAAAAGAGCTAAATGCCCTTTTAAGGGCAATGCAAAAGAGCTAAATGCCCTTTTAAGGGCAATGCCCATACAAATGCCCCTTTAGGGGCAATGGGTAGCTTAGGTTTTTTTAGAGTTAGGTTTTTTATTTTGGGGGTTGGTTGGGTTGTGGGTTTTACTGTTGGGGCACTACTTTGTATTTTTTTACAGGTAAAAGAGCTGATTTCTTTAGGGCAATGCCCTACAAAAGGCCATTTTAAGGGCTATTGGTAGTTTATTGTAGGCTAGGGGGTGTTTTTATTTTGGGGGGCTTTTTTTATTTTTACAGGGCTATTAAATTAGGTATAATTGTTTTTATTTTTGATAATTTTGTTTATTTTTTCGTGTAAATTATTTTTGGTGCACTTAGATTTTTTAAATTTTTCGTAGGATTTGGGTTTTTTTTAGTTGTAATTTAGATTTTAATTTTTTTTTTCTTAGTGTTAGGTTTTTTTAAATTTGTAATTTAGATATTTTAATTGGTAGTATTTTTTATTTTATTAGATTAGTTATGTTAGGTTAATTTATAGTTTAATGTTAGGTTTATTTTTATTTCACAGGTAAGTTTTTGTTTATTTAAATAGTTATATTGTAATTTTAATTTTACGTTGGGGGTGTGTTAGGTTTAGGGGTTAATAATTTAATTTAGTGTTTTGCAATGTGGGGGACCGGCGGTTTAGGGGTTAATAGGTTTATTTAGTTCCTGAGATGTGGGAGGCCGGAGGTTTAGGGGTTAATAGGTGTATTTTGTTGCAGAGATG